>NW_019397524.1:0-60757 GCF_000591075.1 Eurytemora carolleeae | reverse complement strand
ATCGTTTTTCTGAAAATGATCGTTTTCAAAAACGATTGTTCTTCGTTTTCTAACAGTTCAAAACGAGTGGGTTGTTTTAAAAACGATCGTTTTTTTGAGAAAACGAAACTATCGTTTTTAAAAATGATTGTTTAACGAAGCAAAAAACGATCGTTAAACGATCGTTTTCAAAAACGATTACCAACCCTATGTACAACACAGTATACTTGTGTACATTTATTTGCAGTACACAAAGGAAGATGTAAGAAACTTAGGATTTAAATAACTTTTTGATTCAAATGTTTTATATAACTTTTGGCTACAAAACATCTCATTCTAAAGTTTTCAGCTCAGGGTATCTTGAAACTGTACCAACTAACTGCGTGAAATCTTGAAGTTGTATATTAAAGTAATCAGAGATGCGATAAAAAGATTCAAATACTCTTTATTGATAAAATAAGGGGAAAAAGAAACCTCCATCCAGCAGCAGCAATGAAAATTCCAACAAGCACATTCTAGAGTAAAAGATTTAGGCAGAAATGAGTACAGTATTACAAAATACACTCTATGTGACATATAGGATGATGAGGTTGAATAACAGTTAAGATGAGTCAACCAAAACATTAACTATAGAAATTATTAATTATTTATTAATTTATTCATTGTATACCATTCATCTTTTACAGTGTATTCTGTATAGTATTTATACATTTATTCATTGCATACCAATCATCTTGTACAGTGTATACTGTATAGTATTTATACATTTATTCATTGCATATCAATTATCTTGTACAGTGTACACTGTATAGTATTTATACATTTATTCATTGTATACCAGTCATCTTATACAGTGTATACTGTATAGTATTTATACATTTATTCATTGTATACCAGTCATCTTGTACAGTGTATACTGTATAGTATTTATACATTTATTCATTAAACCATTCATCTTGTACAGTGTATGCTGTGCAGTATTTATACATTTATTCAGTCATCTTGTACAGTGTATACTGTATAGTATTTATACATTTATTCATTGTAAACCATTCATCTTGTACAGTGTATGCTGTGCAGTATTTATACATTTATTCATTGTATACCATTCATCTTGTACAGTGTATACTGTATAGTATTTATAAATTTATTCATTGTATACCATTCATCTTTTACAGTGTATTCTGTATAGTATTTATACATTTATTCATTGCATACCAATCATCTTGTGCAGTGTATACTGTATATTATTTATAATATATACATTTATTCATTGCATACCATTCATCTTGAACAGTGTATACTGTATATTATTTATTTATTTATTCATTGTATACCAGTCATCTTGTACAGTGTATACTGTACAGTATTTATTCATTGTATACCATTCATCTTGACAGTGTATTCTGTATAGTATTTATACATTTACTCATTGTATTTCATTCATCTTGTACAGTGTATTATGTATGGTATTTATACATTTATTCATTGTTGTATTCCATTCATCTTGTAAAGTGTATACTGTACAGTATTTATACATTTTTTATTATATGCTTTGCATCTTGTACAGTGTATTCTGTGAAGTATTTATACATTTATTTATTGTTGTATACCATTTATCTAGTACAGTATATTCTGTATAGTATTTAAACCATTATTCATTGTTGCATACCATTCTTCTTGTACAGTGTATACTGTACAGTATTTGTGGTAACCGCCAAAAAAGTCCTTGGAAAAAAAGTTTCCGGAAAAAAGTCCTGTCCTGTGAAAAAAATTCCTTTTATTAAAAAGTCTCCGGAAATAAAGTCCTACCAATTCGAGACTTTAGTTTCTAGGACTTTTTTTCTGGCTCCAATATGATTTTATACAAAAAAGTCCTCGGAAAAAAAGTCCTCTAACAAGTGAAAATGCATGATTCACAATGGAAAAAGTCCTTTTTTTCTAGGTTTTTCTTTTCCTCGGATTTATTTTCTTCAGGACGTTTTTTTCCTGAGATCTTATTTCCTGAGACTTTATTGGCAGCCCCCATACTATTTTAGGAAAAAAGTCCCAGGAATCCAGAGACATTTTTTCAAAGGACTTGAGAAAATTCGGACTTTTTTCACAAGTTTTTATTTCCAGGTTTTTTTCCCCAGAAACTCGTTCTTACATAGATTCAGTATTTATACATTTATTCATTGTATGCCTTGCATCCTGTACAGTGTATTCTGTATAATATTTATACAGTGTATTTTGTATACCATCCATCTTGTACAGTGTATTCTGTATAGTATTTACACAGTGTATATTGTATACCATTCATATTGTACAGTGTATTCTGTATAATATTTATACAGTGTATTTTGAAAACCATCCATCTTGTACAGCGTACGTATTCTGTATAGTATTTACACAGTGTATATTGTATACCATTCATATTGTACAGTGTATACTATAAATGTATATGTCACTCTAAACTAAAGTAAAATCCACGTAGGATGGAAATTTTATCTGTTTTCAATCATTACTCCTTTTATTAAAGATTTATTGAAAAAAACTAAATATTTTGAACTACCTTGGCGTACTTGTTATTTTCATCAAAACTAGAGGAGCTACTCGGTCTCAAAGTCGTATTGCAGTAATGTCGCACAGAATTTACCTTTTCCTTCTGGCTAGTTCCACGTAATTTGTGCTAAAAGACTGCATCACCAACATGGGCAGCAAATATGGATCCCACTCCCCAGACACAGTCTCACACAGTATGCTTATCTCAATCTTGGATTTTTTAATACCTAAAGCCGACACCATTGATATTTGAGAACTTTGACTATTTAACAGTATATAACGTTATATGGATTACAAAATTAGATTTTAAGGTAAATAAAATGAATTTATTACTAAGCTTGCCACACAAGTTATTTCTTAAGTAGACTATAAATAAGATTTAATGAGACCCTCCATGTATAGAGTGGAATGTCCTTGTGCTATCCATGTTTTTCTTTTTGAAATTATATTACTTCAACTGTGGGTTCTCCATTAAAGTGATTTGAATATCTGTCTACAGAAAAAATTGAGTTTATTGACGATTAATTTAAACTTTAAAGGTGAAAAAACGACTATTTGTAAATCGCGCATGCTCTTTTTTTAATTGACGGATCACTTAACATTGCAAAGATAATCCCTTTAGGATTGTTAAATTATGTGATATTTATATTTTTACTTCTAAACATGAAAAATAGCTGCCTCTTTACTTTACAACTTTTCTAAATACAAATCCAAAATGGGGGGTGTTGGGGGGGGGGGGGGAAATAAAGAAAAAGAATTCCCTAGGAAATTATAAATGAGGAAGCTAGTCTGTAAATAAGCCTAGAAATATAGTTTGTTTATATAACAGATATGTGTGTTTATTCAGACAGCAATATATTCTTTACTTTTTACTCACCACAAAATATGTGACTTATCTCAGCTTAAAAAACAAAGAGAGATAAAAAAACTTGATGAACTTAGGATTTTCTCAATATTTACATTTTTTATTTACACAAAATCATTTTATTTAAAGATGGAGTAAACGGGTTGTTAGCATGATTGATAAGATAAAAAATTGATCTGGTTTTTTGAAGAAAAATATTTTTGATTCAAACTTTGATCTTTGTTTTTGTTTTGGTTGATGGATGATTATTCGTTTTAATTATTGATTGGTTCACAATAGTTTGATTAATAGTGTGATATGAAGAACCTTTTGTTTATGATTTTTTGAAGGATTTTAGTTTGGTTTATAGTTTTATAGAAGGATGATAGTTTGGTTTATGGTTTTAATGAAGGATAATAGTTTATTGAAGGATGATAGTTTGGTTTATGGTTTTATTGCAGATTGATAGTTTGGTTAATGGTTTTATTGAAGGATGATAGTTTGGTTGATGGTTTTATTCCAGAATGATAGTTTGGTTGATGGTTTTATTAAAGGATGATAGTTTGGTTGATGGTTTTATTGAAGGATTATAGTTTGGTTTATGGTTTTATCGAAGGATGATAGTTTGGTGTATGGTTTTATTGAAGGATAATAGTTTGTTTTATTATTTTATTGAAGGATGATAGTTTGGTTTATGGTTTTATTGAAGAAAAATAGTTTGGTTCATGATTTTTATTGAAGGATAATAGTTTGGTTTATGGTTCTATTGAAGGATGATAGTTTGGGTTATGGTTTTATTGAAGGATGATAGTTTGGGTTATGGTTTTATTGAAGGATGATAGTTTGGTTTATAGTTTTATTAAAGGATGATAGTTTGTTTTATGATTTCATTGAAGGATGATAGTTTACTTTATAGTTTTATTGAAGGATGATAGTTTGGTTTATGATTTTATTGAAGAATAATAGTTTGGTTTATGGTTTTATTGAAGGATGATAGTTTGTTTTATGGTTGTATAGAAGGATAATAGTTTGATTTATAGTTTATTGAAGGATGATAGTTTGGTTTATGGTTTTTTTGAAGGATAATATTTCGGTTTAGGGATTTATTGAAGAATGATAGTTTGGTTTACAATTTTATTGATTAAAGAAAACTATTTTAATTGAAAAATATAAGTCTCTTTTATTTTTTCAATTAGGAAATAAGATTGTCGCTAAATGGTGCTAAATGGTTTGATTGTTGTATTAAGTTTGGTTTGTGATATAATTTTAAAATGGTTTAAAGTAGTGACGTACTACTGACCAGAAATGAGAGGGATTTTTGATGAAATGTCTAAGTTGCAAAATTGTTATAAATATATATATATATATATATATATCAATTTTTTAAAAGACTGATATCCCTGGGGACTGGGCAATCTACATCATTTTCCACTCAATCTCCCACTGTATCCTTTAACCTAGATACAAGATATATAGATATCCTCCCTGTATCCTTTAACCTGGATACAAGATATATAGATATCCTCCCTGTATACTTTAACCTGGATACAAGATATATAGATATCCTCCCTGTATCCTTTAACCTGGAAACAAGATATATAGATATCCTCCCTGTATCCTTTAACCTGGATACAAGATATATAGATATCCTCCCTGTATCCTTTAACCTGGATACAATATATACAGATATACTCCCTGTATCCTTTAACCTGGATGCAAGATATATAGATATCCTCCCTGTTTCCTTTAACCTAGATACAAGTTATACAGATATCCTCCCCGTATCCTTTAACCTGGATACAGGATATACAGATATCCTCCCTGTATCCTTTAACCTGGATACAAGATATAAAGATACCCAATCTGTATCATTTAATCTGAATACAAGAAAACAGATATCCTTTTCTATATCTATTTACCTGGATACAGGATCTTCAGATCGATATTCTCCCTGTTTCCTTTAATCTGGATACAAAATATACAGATATCCTTCTTTAGTATAGGAACTTTTGAATTGTGGATATCGGGATCAATGCTTAATCTACCCTTTTTCTTAATTTACAGATTTCCTCCTTGTATCCTTTAAACTGGATACAGATTATACAGATATCCTACCTTTTTTCTTAAACTTGGATACAGGCAAATAGATATCCACCCTGTATATCCTTCACTTGGATACAGGATATACAGATATCCTACCTGTATCCTTAAACTTGAATACAGACAAATAGACATCCACCCTGTTTATCATTTAACTTGGATACAGGATATGTATACAGATCTCCTACCTGTATCCTTAATCTTGGATACAGACAAATAGAGTTGGGATTTAAAAAAAATATGTAAATTAGAAATCAGCTTGCGGACAGTGATAACCAGACAACAATGGAATAGAAAGACGACAATAAAGCAATACTTTAGTATTTTTGATAATGTTAGAAAGTAAATAGATTTGCTATAACGTATCAAATCACCAATTTAGTGAAATGGGTCTTACACTTTAAAATGGCTGTGTCTCATGTTCATTGGACTTTTTAAAGTTATAACCTGATTCTAAAAGTCGTCTTGCTAGAGCTTATTTAAATGAAGATCACAGTTAGATGTAAACAAATGTTATTTTTTTTACTGCACAAAAGGTTGTAGCTGTAATTTATAAATATAATTGATAACAAAAATGTAATAATTACAAATGTTCTAATCAGTATAGATTCCTCTAATATTACGAAATACAACAGGCTCTGATCTTCATTCGTCCTACCCCCTACCCCCCTATAATAATTTCCATTCTCTCACATACTTTAGCAACCCGTCACTGTCAACATGATTTGTGATGGACGGTCAGATTGAACCAGTTCTGCCCCCCGGCCCGGATCGGTCACAGTCCTTCAATCTCATCAGTTGTGTGATAAAGCAGCAAACTACCAAATCATTAACCAAGACTGTCAAGTTCAACTAGTGGTCGTGATTGCATTCTCCGCCACCTATTGTTATCATCTTACTAAATACCATCCTTCCTAGTTTTGTATCTTGAACTGGATTTACACCATCCTCGGAGATGACCCTGATAACTACCCGACCTACAATTCCCTTTGGTTGGAGAATACTGGATGTGAGAATGGGTGAGGGAAAGATTACAGTTTACATTGCTCCGAACGGAAAACGGTTTTTATCCTTAGACGCGGTTAAGAAATTTCTAATAAATTCAAGGTAAAAAATAATTACATTTTACATTATGAAAACTCAATTTAGAAGTGATCTCTGATATTAGAAATTTGTAAGGTTAATTCACAACGAAACCATTTACATCTATGAGCAACAATGAGATTGAAATAATATTTATCTTGAAATATATTATAATGAATACTGACTCTCACTGAAGCATACGCTGCAGGTCAGCTTAATAGTGAATACCAGATATATGGATACATAGTAAGAGTTTGTTTTACATATTTAAGGTCAAATGCCGCGGAAAAATGAGTTTAATATTAATGTATCAATTACATTCATATTACAGGGCTTTTAGTTTAGTGTTGATAATGGAAATTGGCATCTTCTCTCAAAGTCAATTTTGTCAATATATGAACTTTATTGCACTCCAGAAAAATTTCTACGAACAATATTTTCTTAAGGTTCTGTGTCCGAATTTAATGAATTTAAGCCGCGGGTCAAATTTCCCAAAAACTGGTTTTAAGTTTGCGCCAGCTTAAATCTTGAAAAATTAATAATAAGGACAAAACCAATAATGTTGAATGATTTGTTTTAGGAAAAGAAGAGCAGAGGAACAAGATATAGGAAAACCCGCCAAACGATTTAAACTGGGGAACGGGGCAGCCAAACAAGAAAAGGAGAAAGAGGAAAGAGAAATTTCCAAGGAGGCCCCGAGCTCCCCTCTTCAACTGAGCGAAGGAGTTAGGAGGCAGAGACAAATTATGACAGAGCGAAGTCCATTCAGAAATCTTCGTAAACAAATTCTTAAAAAGAATCAATCCAAGATGGTGCTCAGAGAAAGGTCAAAATCTGCGAGCTTTTAAAATAGTTGTGTAAACTGTAAACTGTAAAGAGCATTCATTCTTTAAAGTCTGACGTGTAATAACATTACATTTGATATATTTTATACCAGAAAGCATTTTATATTCCGTAAATGAATAAATTTTAAATTTGGATTAAATTACATATTTGGTCCAGAGAGCAGAAATCGAGTGAAGCTTTGAAGTGAACATATATATTCGAGATTCAAACTTTATTTCTCTTCGAATTTCTTTGAGCATGTTATTAGGTCAAATTTTTTGACAAGAAAAAATGCGGGGCCCAAAGTTCCAAGATTTGCGGAAAATTTCCACAGTGGAGGATAAGCATTCTTAAGAAAAATATATTTTTAAAAATGATTCATATTAAACTTATCTACAAGTACAACAAAAGACCGATTTCTTATCCATGTTACCATAGGTACAACTATAGGTTTTTAACTTAGTATGACTATAAATCAAATGATGTTTTTTATTCACCTGATTCATTTTATAAAATTTATTTAACAGGGTTTAAAAATTCGAAATTGAAATGAATAGTCTAGGGAACATACTGTATTAATGTACTCTACTGCATATAATTTATGAACATTTACATCATTTGTACACTTTGAACTTCCTTTCAGGCTAAAAGGGACTGACAAAATTCATACCGAGGGATTTTCAAAATTCCACTCTAATATATATTCTATTCTATTTGCCTGCTTCTCTGTCTGTCAACAAAGCCTTACAATTCATATATAAATTTGGCTTGTCTGTTTGTTTGTATCCAATAAACGTCAAAACGGCTGAACCGATCGGGCCCAAATTTTTTGTGGGACATCACGTATCACTAAAAGTCTAGTAAGGTATAAAATAGCAGATACATACAATTCACATTTAATGGTTTAAAATAGGTTCTAAAGGTTAAATAATTTTTATTCTCAAGACGGTCATAATTTCATATTTTTTTCTTAAGATGTGCCTTTAATAGAAAATTTCTCAGTTTTTATCCAAAATATTCACCATCAAACTAAAAATTCTGTTGCATTAAAGAATCTAAAAAATCTTACAGGGTTATCCACAAAGGATGAGATTGTAAGGTCGACCTAAAAATCTTTAAATATAATTATGTTAAGGTTATTTTATAAAAAAAGATATAAAAACATACATATATAAATGGTGTAGTCTTTTGTTTACAGATTTCTAATGTACAGTTTCTAACAAGAAAAATATATACAAAATTATGCAAAAATAGGCGACATTGATCATAACTCATTACATAACATATTTATCATTTAAGTTATTACGTAATCATCGAATCCTTCAACATATAAAATAATCATTCTATTTAATAGAGTAATAATTGCATAGAGTAATAAAACGAAGATCACTCTATATACAAGTTTACAATGTTAGATACGTATCGTGATGTACACAACCAACCACTCTATTAATTAATTAATATGGAGGTCGGTTGTGTACATCAGAGCTAAGCTTTACCTCTTCGATTTATTACTCTATGTTTCCATGCATAGTCCAATGGAACATCAAAGTTTTCATTTTTTTAACTAACATTTTACTAAGATCAGAAAGATTTACAGAACAATCATTTGCATGCAATGGAAAATAATTTTCTGCCAAGAACTGTGTTAAGTTTATTTTTGCATTAAGGAATTGAGTTTTTGCCATAATCTCAAACTTGTAATCCCTTTATCTGGTGAAACTGTTAGATATCTAAAATTTAGATTATTAATCTATCAGAATTCTTAGTTTGAAATATACAAGGTCTGTAACATTTGGTTGGAAAGATATGGATTCGAATATTTTACTTTTTTGAAAAAACCACTTCCTTGACAGAAATCTAATGTTTAGAACATGCTTCAATACTCAGTCTCATTTAGAAAGTCCCACATCTACTGGTTAAAATAGTTTTTACATTGAACATTGTAAAATATGTTTTCAATCAAATACCTTTGCGTATCCCTCGGGTCATTAAAAAGAATAAGCAACAATTTGCTCTAACCAATCAATATATCTATTGCTCTCCAGAAAAGCTAAAGAGAGATCAGGAAATAAAAAAAAAATTAATAGTTTTAAAATGTTTTAAAACTAAAATTTTAGTATGGAAACATCTGATTAAATTTAATCCAATGTACTGTATGTCAGTAAATAGTACCACCATAGATAAATTTTAATCTTAATTGTAACCCTCCGGTATAGTGAAGACGACATGAGCCATCTATATTCTATTTTATCTAGGATTTCCGTCCGTTAAGTCGCGTCTCAAATCCTCAAAAAACCGGGTTTGACAAATTGAATATAATTTTAAGTGGAACCAACTGTTTTTAAAATTCGGCCTCTGATCTCATATATTGTTGGACCACTTTTTATTATTTATGAATAAGAAAAGCTACAAAAAGCGGGAAAATCTAGTTTATTTATTTTCTTTATCGGAGCTTTGTGTATTTTGTATATGTACGTCAAACACACAATCTTCAGTGTTCGAATTTAATAAATTTGAGCTGCGTCCTAAATCCGCCAAAACCGGTTTCAATTTATCACCGGCTTAAATCTTTAAACATTTAATACAATTTTAAATAACACCAACTATATTTGAGCCGCGGCTAAAATTTAAGCCGCCGCTCAAATTCTTTAAATTCGGCCTCAGGATACACAGACAAAACCATATGTAAGCAAGGTCGGTTTATAATAAACCCATAACTCAAACCTCACTCATAGATACATAGGTGTATATTCTCCAGGTCCCTGGTATAGAAATGTATATTCTCCAGGTCCCTGGTATAGAACAGGAAATGTATATTCTCCAGGTCCCTGGTATAGAACAGGAAATGTATATTCTCCAGGTCCCTGGTATAGAACAGGAAATGCTTATTCTCCAGGTCCCTGGTATAGAACTGGTAATGATTATTCTCCAGGTTCCTGGTAAAGAAAAGGAAATGTATATTCTCTTGGTCCCTGGTATAGAATAAGAAATGTATATTCTCCAGGTCCCTGGTATAGAACAGGAAATGTATATTCTCCTGGTCCCTGGTATAGAACAGGAAATGTATATTCTCCAGGTCCCTGGTATAGAACAGGAAATGTATATTCTCCTGGTCCCTGGTATAGAACAGGAAATGCACATTCTCCAGGTCCCTGGTATAGAACTGGTAATGTATATTCTCCAGGTCCCTGGTATAGAACAGGAAATGTACATTCTCCAGGTCCCTGGTATAGAACAGGAAATGTATATTCTCCAGGTCCCTGGTATAGAACAGGAAATGTTTATTCTCCAGGTCCCTGGTATAGAACAGGAAATGTATATTCTTCTGGTCCCTGGTATAGAACAGGAAATGTATATTCTCCAGGTCCCTGGTATAGTATTCTCCAGGTCCCTGGTTTAGAGCATGAAATGTATATTCAACAGGTCCCTGGTATAGAACAGGAAATGTACATTCTCCAGGTCCCTGGTATAGAGCTGGAAATGTACATTCTTCAGGTCCCTGGTTTAAAGATGGAAATGTACATTCTACAGTTCCCTGGTAAAGAGCAAGAAGTGAATATTCTCCAAGTCCTTGGTATAGAACAGGAAATGTATATTCTCCAGGTCCCTGGTATAGAACAGGAAATGCATATTCTCCAGGTCTCTGGTAAGTAGAGGAAATATCTATCCTACATGAATCCTGAGACAATGAGAAACTCAGGACCATAGTATATATGTATCCGCATACACAAGGGAACAATGAAAAGAATTTGGATCATTTTCATCTTTCAGGGTTCATGAACACATTCAAGGGAAAGAAAATATTGCTCATAAATGCAGATTAATTGCCGATGTAAATCATTTGGGCCAACTAAAGCAAACACATTTATGTGTAAATAGATAGATAGTTTGTTATATATTAATATAAAATACAAGGAGCGGTTTTCTTCTGCAACTTTGTAAATGTTTACTCAGAACTTGATACAAGAACTAATAGTGGTACTAGTCTCTGGTCCGTTTATAATCTTATAGTTCCTTCATACATTCTTAATCTTAAAAGGCAAAATAATATCTAAATGCACTATTTTACTAATACTTGTGATTATTTCTTCTTCCTTTCTTGCATTATTAAAACATAATGATATATTTTGTATTGGATAAAAAGATTACTAGAAAATAAAGAGGCGTGTCCAGAGGGGGGAGGTGGTGGCCTTCAATACATTTATGGAGTAAAATCCCTTTATTTGAAATGTTTTCTCTCAACCAGTATATCGTGTGACAGCTGGAGGAGGGGTTGATTAATTCAATTAAGAGAATAGTTGCAATAGGAAGAGAGAATAGTTGCAGTAGGAAGAGAGAATAGTTGCAGTAGGAAGAGAGAATAGTTGCAGTAGGAAGAGAGAATAGTTGCAGTAGGAAGAGAGAATAGTTGCAGAAGGAAGAGAGAATAGTTGCAGTATAAATCATAAATTCAAACAGTTTCTTGATGTTAATATTTAATATCATCTTTACAACCCCCTCCCCGCCCTCCAATAATTAGTTTTTATACTTTTATTTATTTTTCTCGACGACTATCTCCGTGTACTCCATAGTTTTTTCTCTTTCAGTTTTGAACTTTAAGTACGTACTTTCAATTTGATGCTGAAATTAAAATAAATTAAATGTTTTACCTCTCACTTGCATTGATGCTGAATCCACAAGTTCAAAAATAATTTTTAAATTATGTAAAAAAAATAAGAAATGACGGGACTTATTGTGATTCTCCATTTATAGAGTGATATGCTCAATTCAAATGGAAATCTTTTTCTAACGACAGAAGAAAAAGATATCATTGCTTTTCTAGATTAAAATTGATATTTTTAAACAAAGATTTGTCTAAATTAAGGCTTTCGGATTTATGCAAAGAGAAGTAAAAGGAAAATATCAGAACTCAACACTGAGAATCTAGTATTGTGGAGAAATTTTTTAGGGTTCATTTCAGACGTTTAAACGTTTTAATGATGTTTAATCACTGAGTTTGAGCGCAAAGTCTACTTTCAAAATCATTTATTTGGGTGGTTACATTGTGAGAATCAATTTTTTTTAAAATTAATAAATGACGACGACGAAAAATTTATCAACAAATTTACACTAAACTAATTAGATGTTTGGGAATATATTTCTTAATAGAAATTTGTCAATAAATCGATTTAGAATAAATTATTTATTTTTCATCATTGTATTGAATTTTTTAATTTTTACGAATTTGTTAGCAGATTTCTACAAATTCTTAAAATGTCGTCTTCATAAAAATTCCCGAAAATCTACAGAAAATGTTTGTCAAGAATGAGAGATAACAGAAACTAATACTTGAATAAGATTACTTATTTTAGATGATGAGAGTTAATTTTCATTTTCTCGAAATCAATTCTTAAAAAGTAACCACCCCGATGGATGATTTTGAACGTCGACTTTGCACTCAAACTCAATAATTATACATCATTCAACGTTTTGTATGTCTCAAATGAATCCTAAAAAAAATTCTCCAAAATACTAAATTCTCAGTCAAACTACCAGGGAAAAAAATCTTCTTCTGAAATTTTTAAAGGGCAATGTTGTTAATTGGAAAAATCACTTTCACAAATAAAGGATATCGTAAATTTCCGTGTTCAGTCCCTTTACAAGTCAACAATTCACCATAACCTTTAAAGTATGCATCGATCCTTCTACGATTTGATTAAGTTTCAAAGAATTTAAGTTGTCCAATTTCTTCTTCAGAATCCTAATGCTTACATTACAGTAAATTTAGAGAAGAAGTAAATGGACCCTATTTTACAACTCATTATGTGTTTTGCACTGTCCTAAGGATATTGAGTAGAAAGTACATTCCAACGGCCCGGGGGGGGGGGGAGTTCTGTAATAGGAACTAAGTTTAAGAACGTTTTGAATCTCGAGATCAAACATTGATCTCCATTTTGTACAGATCTAAGGATTAATTTAATTCCTCTTCGATATCCCGTAGTGGTCATACTGTGCAGGGATAACTTTACTTTATTTAAGGGATCAAGCACTGACCCTAAAATCTAAAAGTTCCCAAATTAGAAACCGAGATCAAGCGTTTAAGATTAACAATACTCCACACACAGGTTCTGACCTGAAAACTTCTGAAAAAGATCAGGCTAAGAGCGAAATTATTGTAAGCGTAATTTCGAATGACCCACCATGCAAAAATGCAAAAATTGTGATTTCCGATTCACAAAAGTACTCATAATTGAGCTTTGTCTGATAGAGTATGAATTGGATATCCATGTTTATGATTTAGTAAAATGATTCTAATCAATTGTGGTTTTGCTACAAAAGTTATTTGTAATAATGCATATTAATATAGGAATTTAGTAACTAGAAAAACATCAATATTTTTCTTATTTTTGATCAGATTTAGATTTAGGTTCCAAGGGTATTGTTAGGGATTGGGTAGTGCCATCTTTATTCTTTGGGGTCAGAAACGGATATCTTTTCCGGATTAAAAGTGTTAAATGTATTTTTTTTAAGTTGCATCTTTCCGAAAGTTATGCTTTAGCCGTATATAGACATAACACACATGCAAACTATCCGTCAACATCTACTTATATATTATTATGCGATTCCATTAGCGCCTGATCCAATCAGGGTTCAGTTTTGTGTTTGATGTCTATTCTGAACCAATAGAAATTGCATCTTTCTTTCTATCTATCTAACTTTTTCCTTTTAACTTTTATTTTAATATTCAAATCAAATCAATTCAATTATTAGGCCACCATTTTAAAACATACATATTAAATTAACGTATTTTTTATATATATTAATAACATGGATTCTGTACTATTTTCATTGCATTTTTTGTTTTATTTCCAAAGAGAATAGAATATATATTAGAGGGGAATTTAAATAATCTCTCGGTATGAATTTTTTCAGTCCCTTTTAGCCTGAAAGGGAGTTCAAAGTGAACAAATCATGTAAATGTTCACAAATTATGTGCAGTAGAAAAAATGAATACAGTATGTTCCCTAGACTATTCATTTCAATTTCGAAATTTTTAAAGCTGTTAAATAAACTTTATAATGAATTAGGTGAATAAAAAACATCATTTGATTTATAGTTCTAACGGAAAATCATCATTTGTAAAGTGAAAGGCACAAAGTCTATGTGAAATGATCATTGGCCAATTATGAAACCAGCCATTTCACAATTTGGTTTTCTTTTAATATTAATTTTAGATTTTCTACATAATGATATTCCAGGGCCCAAAAGGTTATATAGCATAAATATGTGAAGTACACCTGCAGTATGGAAACAGTACAACAAAATGGCCGTTTTACACTTTTTTCTAGTAAATTCCACTCTAATATATATTCTATTCTCTTTGTTTATTGCATAAAGCTGTTCAACATCGTAAAATGTGTACTGCACAGTACAACCTGTATTTTGCTACTAAACATCGTATTATTTTTCCATCTTGGGAATTTATAAAGTTTTAAAACATTATATTTAGCATTTATTCATGAATTTTTATCCCCAGGATTTAAATATTTCTTGAACCTGAATTGCAATGCAACTGGGTTGAATTTTCTGTGGAGAGATTTTCCTGTTTGATAGAACTGTGCTCCTATTTTATTTCTTGCAGAACAATTTTGTTCATTAATTTTCTTTAAATTCAGGCAAACTTTTCAAAACGAAATGTGTGACATTATTCATTCCTAATAACCTCTCATTCTCATTCCTTTGTAAAAAGCTGTTTTTTTATATGCAACAATTTTCATTGAATCCCGCTAATCTAAAAACTTTTCAAGTATTTAAATAGATAAGAGAGTTTTCATTAAATAAAAAAAAGAATGCCTAAAAAATGTTTTAAGGAAAAAAAGATGTTTTTAGTGGAATAATTTTTCCCCAATAGTTCGTATCATATTACAAATTTTTCGTTCGTTCACTAAACAAAACTTTGTTAACGATATGCCCAGCCCAAGGTATTTGCCTGGCATGCCCGCCATCTGGTGGATTTATTCAAAACAATAAACCATATAGTGCAGGAGTACAGAGATATAGAGGATTTATTCTGTTTTTATTGATGCTTAGGAACCCATTACATATTGGCTTATATACTTACATTTGTAATATATCTATATTGTTTTTAAACACAAAATGTAAATTCAGAGAAACAATTTTTAGTTTTACAGTTGTTTCGAAAACTACATTTTAATTTCAACCTGACAGGTTGTGTAATTTTATAGAAAAACATTTCTGATTCACATGGTACGTATCCGTACAGTACATGGTATCCGTACAGTACATGGTATCCGTACAGTACATGGTATCCGTACAGTACATGGTATCCGTTCAGTACATGGTATCCGTACAACCCTTTTCTAATCAAGGACAACAAAGTTATCTTCATTTTTTGTCTCAAAATTCTGACATTTTTATCTTTTATTTTTATTTTATGATAGAAATATATGCAAATAAGATAAAATCATCTAAAATAAAATTAATACAGTGAAACCCTTAATAACGAATACATCGAAAGAATACATCAAATGTCGTATTCTTCACTTTCTGATAATGGAATATTGAAGATATTTAGTTTTTTTAATTAAATGATTATATTGAACTGTTCCCGCATATTCATGGCTATTTATTTATTTTCGCAAAAACTGAAATTTACGAAATATAGTATAAAACTCATTGAAAAAATGTCAAGACGGCATTTGATAAATTCTTTCGATGTATTCGTTATTAAGGGTTTCACTGTAATAAAATACAAACTAAGAACATATTTAATCTAACAAATATCTAACAGGGAATGTCGGCTTAATTTAAAATGACCTTCCCTCTAAAGAACCGCAATGTCCGATTCACAACTTTACCTTCTTACACCTCCTCTGAGACTAACTAATGAAGATATTCTTGTTTTCTATCTAAAAACTGATTATTTTGATCTGTGGTGTATCTGCAAAAGTGACTGGCGGATTTTATGCAGTAGAGACAAAGAAGAAATTCACAGAAATCAACACTAAGAGAGAAAAACATCTTCCCCTATGCAATACTTAAATTATGGGGCACTAAAATTTAACTCTTTAATTTAAATATTAAATGTTTCCAACCTTATTAATTTATTTTAACTCTCATAGATGTTCGATAAAACGAAATACTTTAACACCACGGGCAGCTGTAGTACATTTGAATTTCCGAGCCGGGTCAATTTTTCCGGTCCCCGTTTTTACTGTACCTAGCTCTAGCCGGTGCAACAAGGTTGACGTGGTTAGGCTTTATGCTTCATACAGGTTGAATTTACTTTTACTAGAGGGGTAGATTTGCGTGACACATAGTGTACAGGGTTACCCAGAAAAGAAGAGACTGTAAAGACGACATGAATTTCATGTAATATGATATTCCTTTATAGGTTAAATTAAACGCTCTGCCTAATATATAAATAATATTTTCATTTCTTCATTTTCATTTTTATTTTCATTTTCTTGGTTTATTTAATGAGTTGGCAAAGAAAGGTTTACAGTTGCATGGAATCGTGAATATGAAGAAACATACAGTTAGGGAATAGACAATATAAATTCTGAACTGTCGGCTCTAAACATACAGTTAGGAAATAGACAATATAAATTCTGAACTGTCGGCTCTAAACATACAATTAGGAAATAGACAATATAAATTCTGAACAGTCGGCTCTAAACATACAGTTAGGAAATAGACAATATAAATTCTGAACAGTCGGCTCTAAAATTAGGAAATAGACAATATAAATTCTGAACAGTCGGCTCTAAACATACAGTTAGGAAATAGACAATATAAATTCTGAACAGTCGGCTCTAAACATACAGTTAGGAAATAGACAATATAAATTCTGAACAGTCGGCTCTAAAGTCTCATCCTTTGTGGGTAACCCTGTATATAAATTTATTTTGGTCCCGGAATATTGGATTGCTAATTGAATAAGTTTCTGCAATTAGATTCAAGTACACATACGATTTGCACTGACACATTTCAATCAAAGTTTTATTAACTTAAAGGAGGTAATCAACGTAATTTTAAGTGTTCATTCATTTTGAAGATTCTTTAACAATTCCCATTGCAAACTTTTAAACTTTTTGAAAAGAGAATCTTGAATTTGTCTTTCGTTAAAAACAAATACAAGGCGAAATTATTGGCGTTTTCAGTAGAAGTTGTAACGATCATTTGTCGAAAAATAAGCCCCGTTTAACGTTTTGTCATCTAAGCAAAAAAATTAGTTAAAATCTGTCTCTTTTGTAGTTTATAAAAAATAAAAGACGACAATCCGAGCATTTCTTGACATTTAAACCGGAACCACTAATTTATACATTAATTCCACTTTTATTTGCTAATTTAGCTGTGAAACCCAGCTTTGCTTAAATTTTTTCCTATAAAAGTCAATCCACCCAACTTTGAATTTTTAAATCCAGACTAAGAACAATTCCGGTCAAATGAGTCAAATCAGTCATAGGATTCATGATCGGACAACCAAACTAAAGGACAAACAGAGAAAATTCCTTTATATTCAAAGATTAATGTACAGGTTACAGTGTATATGGTACAACAATGTGCTATATCGTAGATTTTGGTTGATGGTAAACATGCTTACTGGACTCATCCTGGGACCAGACTAGTAGGTGAAATATGGTGAAATATTCACATATTTATGACACTCTGGGCCGTAGTAAATTTTAATTCCAACAGGACCTGCGCAGTTTGTACCGGCCTGCCAGATAACAGCGTGTACTGACCCGATCCTATTTTACAGTACGTCGCCCTAACCAGACTAACATACGACAGGGGTCAATTTTCTTAACATAGTTTCGTCGGAGGGCTAACTATGACAACTCCCATGGTGCGTTCAGACTTTTTACAGTACCCGGCCTAATCCTAGGCCTATTTGACTGACCCCACTGGCTTAGTCCACCGTGATATTGTGGAGATATTGTTCTAATTTGTCCAATAAGACAGTCCGTTCCTCACAAAATAAGTTCTTCTAAAGAGTGTGTGTGTGTGTGATATTCAATATACAACTTTTCTAAATCTAACACTTTCAGATCCGTGAAACAAAACTCTTTTCGCCAAATTTTCGGTTTATTTAACCATCTTCAGGGCATATTCTGAAAACCATAAAAAATATCATTTATATATTATATATTTTGGCTACGCTCAATTTAACACGATCAGAGTTTAAATAAATACTTTATTGACTAAACTTATTGAAACTTTAAATTTAAGAAATTGAATATATATATCTAGGTGACGTGGCAGATTCTAAGCTCATCTTGCCGCGTCTGAGTATCCGGCTTCTAACTTCTCAGATCGTCTTCCGCCACATGGTCCAGCCGTTTTGACGTTTATTGGAACAAACAAACAGACACCCAAACAGACAAGCCAAATTTATATATAGACTAGAAATTCAGGGCGCTTCGCTACCATCTTTCTAGGCTTTTAGGGCGCTTCGCGCCCATCTTTTATTTCAACTTTTAATTGTGGCTTTATCTCTGAACATCTTCTCTTTGTACAGTATAAAACAAAAACAAAAAAGTTTGCAGATTTTATAATATTTTTTCGCACATTTACAAAATTTTTCAAAAATAAAAAACTTTTAAACACAAATTTTAAAAATTTTGATCATTCATAAACCTTCCCTGGGATCCCTAGATGTCCCAAAAAAAATTGGGCCCGATCGGTTCAGCCGTTTTGACGTTTATTGGATACAAACAAACAGACAGACACCCAAACAGACAAGCCAAATTTATATATAGATATATAATACTTTGAACTTTTAATTTATTTGTGACATTCAGTCGTCAACCTACTTTCACAAGTATGTCTTTTGAAAAAATAACCGTAAAATACTGTCGTTTCCTAAATAAAAATTAAATTGTCGTTATCTGAACGAACTTTGTCATGTCTCCGGTAATTTTGAAAGCACAAAAAAGCAGAGCACATTTTGGAAATACCAAGACTAGGACTATTTCTTGATAAGATTAGGTTTACGAATAAATGCCGCAAATTATTTTAAAGACCAAAGACGAACTTTAATTCGTCTTTCTACTGTCAAGTTTCGTGGAACACCCTGTATATAATGTACTTAAAGAAAATCAAATAAAAGGCTGCACTCACTCATCGGTCATTTGTGAATACATTTCTTCTATAGTGTACACTGTACACACAGCAGCATTATGCAAATCATACATTTATAATAAAATATAGAGTACACAACAACTAACTAGCGTTCAGCCCTAACCATTATATTTAATGCTACAGGGTGTCCCACTAAACATGAAAGTTGAGAGACGAGTTAAAGGTCGTCTTTGATCTTTGAAATAATTTATGGCATTCGTCACAGTAATGCTTCTTAATTATTTATACAAAAAATATCCCGTAATCTCCTTAGAAGAGGCTGATTCATTCTTTCCTTCCTGCTTTTTCTGCTCTAGATGCTTAAAAGTCGGCATGGTACTTGGAATAAATCGGAGTATATAATTAGGTCTGTCTTTGTTGTATTTTCAAAATATCTCCGAAAATAAATAAGTTTTTGTTCAGATTTCAATTTGATAAATATAAACCAAATTTACGTTTTAACCTCCAACTTCTTTGTCATTTTTCGATTTATACTTTTACAGTGGATAGATATCAATGGCGTTCTTTAAATCGTATCTTACCTGTATTTTTCAGCAGGACAACCTGTACTAGAGAGGGGGGGGCATAGGGGGATTATCTTAGGATTTTATAACTTCAACACAACACTAGGCACTCAGCAAACATAGACACTTAAATATAAAAATCTGAAGCGACTAAGTTTTATTTGAAATAATATAAGGGTTATGAAATAAACACTGTTTTCTGAAACCCCCCCACCCCACCGCCATGATACCCCACAGTGTGAGTGGTAGGGTTGTTTTCTCGAGCAGACACTCAATATATTTTATTCAATTTGCATAGAATTTTTTCCCGCGTTTTTACTCGCAAAGGAATTCAGTTGTTTTGTTGTATCAAAAACAACAATTTTGTTCTATTCATTATTCCCAGAAAAAAAAACAAAATGTTTAACATGTTTAATTGGAAAGTAAACGCTTTAACGACTAGAAGATTCCTAGACTGTGTTTGTAAATTGTAAAACAGAAATTTTGAGAATCAAAAGCTAAGTCCCTTACCAAAGAGACACAACTTTTCTTACAGACAAAATAAATGACGCATGGGTCAGTATCCTTTTAGTTTTTATGCTTAGCAATTCAGAAAACTTGAAACCTAACACAAAAAGTTTATTTTTCAAAACGATCCAGTTTTTTTCAATCTAACGAAAAACTCATTTTAATTTGTTTTTGTATTGTAGTTATTTAGTATTATAAAGAACATCTAAAGAGCTACAGCAGCAATGTATAAAATGAAAAAGGTTTCTAAATATGTCCATTTTCCCGTAAATTTTTCCATATTTATCTGAGAAATGTTTGCATCAAAAATAGGAGAACGGGCATTAATAAACCTTTTCTTTTTATTTACTCAGGTCAGGCGGAATTTTTCTCATTTTTTCCCAAGCAATTTTATACAATTACAATCAGAAGACTGAACTTTTGTATTGCGAATATATCGGGATTAATCATTGATCTCCATCTTATGCAGACGTCCAGAGCTGGAAACTTTTGAATGGTGGATATCGGGATTAAGGCTTGATCCACTCTTTTTCTTAATCTCAAGATTTATTAATACTTGTTCTCCTCTTGCTATTAACCTCCATATTAATAAACCAAACGGGATTAAGGATATCCCATTCTAAAGTTTTCAGCTCAGATCAATTTTATTCCTATTTTATATCCATTGGTATAGTTTTCAACTCTTTAATTAAGAGATGAAGCATTGATCCTCAAATCAAATATTGGATATCGAGATGAAGCGTTCAAGATCAGAGATATATAATCCACACAAAGGTTCCGATGTCAGACGGTTAAAAAAGATAAAGATGATATGTTCTTTTTGTGAAATTGAACGCATCTTCTTTTGATCTCATGTGGATTTAAAGATTCCGTCAATATTCCAGAATTCTGTTACTTTCGATCACGATTTTTATAGTTATAGTATTTATTTTCAAACACAAAATACAAAATAATAATGTATGGTTCAGCTTAAAATAAAACACAAAAGAAGATTCTTTATGAGCCAATTGAAAATATAATGTTTGATAATTTTGTTTGATCGTATTTGTTGAAATAAAGTATACATATTCACACATTAAACATTAAACTTTTAAGCTTTTTTTCTGAAATACTTGAGGTAAAAGATTGTTGAATTGTAGACCAAAACACGTTTGAAATCAAATAGAAGAAACCATATGCTGCTCACTTTAGTTAGTCCGGGGTGATCTTGATATCCACTGGGATAACTTTTGAATTTGAGGATTAGACCTCTTGATTTTAATAATAATCCCTGCATGGTATACGCATGGTATCGAAGAAGAACAAAATGTAGGTCAGCCCAAGATGGAGAGCAATGATTGATCCCGAAATTTACAACACGTTGTTTTAATTGTATTCGTACTTACGATGCACAGGCCAAATAGGCACTCCGTCCTTTATGCAATGTTGGTCGTTCCAATATTAATAATTAATGTAGAAAATCATTACATTATAATGAATTTATACATATCAAATTGAATCAAATAAACGTATTTTTTAAAGTAAAGATAATTGCTCTGTTAAGTTAACGAGTCTAACAATAGATCATTTCTTTTTCTTATTTGTTGACTAAAACATTTCTTTGATAAGTTTTAAATTCAACTTGTTTTACTTTTTACTTTTTATGTGATGTTTGAATAGCTTTTTTATATACAAATTATTATGTGTATGTTAACATATCTATGGTTTTTGAGACGGGGGGGGGGGAGGGGGGTCCACGTGCACTGCAGTGTGCAGAGTCAGCTCTTGAGTACATTTTCTAGAGCTTTAATATAATCAATATTAATAACTATGCCTTTTTAGGATGCTTTGTGTTCTTTTTTTATTGATAATCCTGTACTATTTACAAAAAAAATAAAAACTTAGTTAGTTTTTACATATATCATCAATAATTACATCTATTTCATCATAGTTAAATCCTTTTAAACATTTGGATTTGACCGGATTAATAGTAAATCTTTTAACAGTGGAATTCTCCACGCATTTTCAGCCGGATTGGCGTAAATCATGTTTGACTTAACTATAGACTTGTTCAATGACAGTTTATCTACATAGGTTTCATTTGCAATATTAGATAAATTCTTGACATAAATTTGTGCTTTGGTCATTTTTACATAAATCAAACAAAAGTCGGATGCTGAGCTTGCGACTTTTACATTTAGATTCGCAAAATAATACAAATCGGCTACACAACATAGTTTTTAAATGAAATATTTCTTAAGATTTTAAGAGATAAAATGATTTAATTCTGACCGCTCATAAAACCGTCCTGTGCGCACGTGGTCATGTAAAGTTCCACAAAGAATTAGAACCCGAATAGTTGAGAAGCTTTCCATGATCATTGGATAAAAACCAGTAGACAGACAAGACAAATATGTATATTAGATTATGAATGTTTGCTAGGCTTCCAAGGTTTTCTATTAACTGAATATATAGGTTAGAACCTCTTAATCTCTACTAATACTGATTAATGCTAATGTAGATTAATATCAATCAATCATTTCTTATCTTTCTTTCTGATTTATAAACTTTTCCTTTTTCTGAATTTCAGATTATATAAATTTCATAATCACTCCGTTTGAATGTATTTAATCACATTTTGAATTATCTGCGACTTCAGGTTGCAAATATATATTTATGGGAAAATTAGAGCTTGAGCTAAGTAATCAGTTCATTTTATTGACGTAACTTCAGTTTTTTTATTAGTTCCAATAAAGCGAGAGTAGAATAGAAAGGGTTTAAAGAAAATAAATGTTTAGCTCTCTAGTCCTTAAATTCAATTATCTCAATTTAGTTCTGTTAACGAGTCTAACTATAGATAATTTCTCCTGAGCATTAAACTTTTGAAAAAGAGAAAATCTACGAGCGTTTTTTTTATTTGTTGACTAAAACGATTCTTTGATGAGTTTTAAATTCAACTTTTTTTACTTTTACTTTTTCTGTGATGTTCACAAATCTATTCATGATTAATTTAAAGACCATTTTTTAACTAAATTAATTACAAGTAAAAATTTATTTTTAGCTTTTCTCTTTACTAAATATTGTTAAAAGTAAAAAGAATTCAACAGAAAGAATATATTCATTATCCATCTGGTCATATTTTCTATCAAAGGGATTAATTAAAACAAGATCCCTCTTTTTCATCGGAGGGATCATTTAAAAGGACATTCCTCTTTTCATCCATAGTGGATCCGTTTTACATCGAAGGGATTATTTATTTTTTCTTTTACATTCAAAGTAGATCCTATTTACATTAGAGGGATCAACTAATCATCTCCTTTTCTATTCATTGTAAATCCTATTTTTTTCCATCTGAGGGATCCTTTAATAGAACCATCCTCCTTTTCATCCATAGTAGATCCTCTTTTCCACCGGAGGGATTCTTTTATGGAACAATCTTCTTCTCCATTCTTAGGAGATCTTTTTTTCATCTGAGGGATTCTTTAATGAAAAATTCCCCTTTGTCATTCATAGTAGATCCTCTTTTCCACCGGAGGGATTCTTTAATAAAACAATCTCCTTTTCCATCCATAGTAGATCCTCTTTTCCATCGAAGGGATCATTTAATAGAAAATTTCCTTTTCCATCTATGGTAAATTCTTTTTTCCATCGGAGGGAAAAATCTCCTTTTCCATCCATAGTCTAGTAGATCCGTTTTCCATCGGATAGATCATTTACTAGGACAATCTCCTTCTCCATCCGTAGTGGATCCGTTTTCCATCGGAGTGATCTTTTGATAGGACAATCTCATTTTACATCCATTATAGATCCTCTTTTTCTTCGGAGGAATCAAATAATAGTTCAGTCTTCTTTTACATTCATAGTAAATCCTCTTTTCTATCGGAGGGATCATTTTCTATCTTTATTAGATAAAAGATATAATATCCCCCCACCTCTACTACAATATATTCTATTACTCTGTATTCAAGGTTCAAAATAAATAGTATAATGAAGAAAATAACAAGCTGGTTGATAATCAGGATTATTAATGATTTTTTATCAAACTTTTAAATCAAAACCAGCACGCTATCGGTTTATTTTACTAGACTCCAGCAACACAAACCCATTGTGTGATAGTATTCATGCAAACTTTTAAATTCATGTTTAAACAAAAACAATAATGTATATGTATAATATATATAGCGTATCACGTAAAACTAAAGTGAATTTACTGAAAAAATTGGTCTCCATCATTTATTTTTAATCTGGTTTGATTCAACCTTCCACCAACTATATGAAGTGTAAGAGACGGTTAATAAAATCTAAAAGACGCTGATTAAAGTCTAAAAGAAGATGATTAAAGTGTTAAAGACAATGAGTAAGGTCTAAAAGACGATGATTAAGGTCTAAAAGACGCTGATGAAAGTGTTAAAGACGATGATTAAGGTCTAAAAGACGCTGATGAAAGTGTTAAAGACGATGATTAAAGTCTAAAAGACGCTGATTAAAGTGTTATAGACGATGATTAAAGTCTAAAAGACGCTGATTAAAGTGTTAAAGACGATGATAAAGGTACGATGATTGAACTGAAGAAGATAGTGAATAAAGTGCAAAAGAAAGTGCATGAGTAAACCAGCTGAAAAACCTGTAAACCGCTACAGGGTGATTTTTAAAAGTCGGGTTTTCAAAATGTGCACCATAGCAATAGAAGGTACAACAAGAAGAAAATTTCAATATTTATTAAAATTTCTAAAGCCGGAATCGGCTGTAAACCATCTTTACCCCCCTGGTGCATGAGTACCCTGTAAACCATCTTTACCCCCCTGCTGCATGAGTACCCCTGTAAACCATCTTTACCCCCCTGGTGTTGATAAGTACCCCTGTAAACAAGTATGTACTCATGTATTCAAGGACTCTTCAATACTCTTACTTCCATATTCAATACATTAACTTTATTATTTTATTCATATTGTATTCATGTATTCTTACATCTTATTTATTCATTTTACCACAGTTTTGAACAGGTTCTTATTTCTTCAAAATATACAGTTTATTCAACTACAACTTTTGAACGGCAATTCATATTTTTCAAAAAAATTGTCAATTTTTTTTATTTTCCTATTTTTATTTGACGCATAATTTAACGATAGCTGCATAATATTTCATGTTATTACGACATGTCTTTTGGAGCTATAACTAAGCTTTCAGTGTGTCCTGCAGGGATTGGCAGTACTCTGATCGATGAAATTGTAGAGCTCAGTGTAGAGTGCATGCAAGCTCTCGAGCTAAAATTAATGAAAATTTTGACAATTACTTCTTTTGAATTAAAGCTCGATCAAATACTTTTTGGTTTAAAATGTATACAAAAATGAACAAGTGCGTTAATAAGATAAAATTAAAAATCCAGTTGCTGTGAATCCTGAAAATTTCAAAGCAGTCTGGATCTTTTAAACACATTTATCGGAATGCATTTACACCAAATGAAAATGATGATATCATTTCATATATATTTATTAAATATACATTAAAGGTTTAGGCAAATGAACATTTTCATACTTTCCATTTTTAATTACTTTAATTAAGCAAAGTTCTGTCAAGCTCAGTTTTGAAACTTATTCGTCTTATAGTTATGTTTAAAATATGTTTTTATATTGAAATTATGGCTTTGTTTCTCCGCTCTTTTTAATTTTTAATTGATAAATTAGTGATTCAAACATTTAAATTTAAATAAAAACTAATTAATTATCTAAAGATACAAAGACCTAATTATTTTAATTTAAAATAAGTATTGTATGAAATAAGATCTTTTTACAGTGTCTTGCGCTAAATAGTTATTCTTAATACGTTTTTAGTAAAATATCGATAAGAAAAGCTTTAAATAATCTTTTAATTAGTCCTTTAATGTCAAGTTTATAAAATATTGTTTTTTTTTGTCAACCCACATCAAGATTTTAATCCATTAAGCAAAGTTTAAAAAAGTATTTAATAGTTTTCCCCTATGGATGGTGTATAACCTAGCTTTACAGATTTATAATTTGGTAAAAACAATTTTCTTGATTATAAACTTTTTTTCAGAAATAAGCTAATTTGCTGTATGTTCATTTGTTTTTACATATATATAAATTATAAATAAACAAATATGCTATGCTCTTTGAATAAAAAATGTAATCAAAACAAATACAGACCAAATAACCTCAATTCACTGTGAACTGTACACAGAATTAATACGACATTACTGCTACGGCTTTGTGACCTCGTAACAAATGGAACTTGAAGCTTGCTTGCACTGTTTTGCATTGTAACATATTCTCACCCCTTTGCATTGTAATATATTCTTACCCCTTTGCATTGTAATATATTCTCACCACTTTGCATTGTAACATATTCTCCCCTCTTTGCATTGTAACATATTCTCCCTTCTTTGCATTTCAACATATTCTTACCCCTTTGCATTGTAACATATTCTCCCCTCTTTGCATTGTAACATATTCTCCCCTCTTTGCATTGTTACATATTCTCCCTTCTTTGCATTGTAACATATTCTCACCCCTTTGCATTGTAACATATTCTCCCCTCTTTGCATTGTAACATATTCTCCCCTCTTTGTATTGTAACATATTCTCTCCTCTTTGCATTGTAACATATTCTCACCCCTTTGCATTGTAATACATATTCTCCCTTCTTTGCATTGTAACATATTCTCACCCCTTTGCATTGTAACATATTCTCCCCTCTTTGCATTGTAACATATTCTCCCCTCTTTGTATTGTAACATATTCTCTCCTCTTTGCATTGTAACACATTCTCACCCCTTTGCATTGTAATATATTCTCCCCTCTATGCATTGTAACATATTCTCTCCTCTTTGCATTGTAACATATTCTCCCCTCTTTGCATTGTAACATATGCTCACCCCTTTGCATTGTAACATATTCTCTCTTCTTTGCATTGTAACATATTCTCACCCCTTTTCATTGTAACATATTCTCACCCCATTGCATTGTAACATATTCTCTCCTCTTTGCATTGTAACATATTCTCCCCTCTATACATTGTAAAATATTCTCCCCTCTATGCATTGTAACATATTCTCTCCTCTTGCATTGTAACATATTCTCACCCCTTTGCATTGTAATATATTCTCCCCTCAATGCATTGTAACATATTCTCCCCTCTTTGCATTGTAACATATTCTCACCCCTTTGCATTGTAACATATTCTCCCCTCTTTGCATTGTAACATATTCTCCCCTCTTTGCATTGTAACATATTTTCCCCTCTTTGCATTGTAACATATTCTCACCCCTTTGGATTGTAACATATACTCCCCTCTTTGCATTGTAACATATTCCCCTACTCTTTGCATTGTAATATATTCTCACCCCTTTGCATTGTAACATATTCTCCCGTCTTTGCATTGTAACATATTCTCCCCTCTTTGCATTGTAACATATTCTAACCCCTTTGCATTGTAACATATTCTCCCCTCTTTGCATTGTAACATATTCTCCCTTCTTTGCATTGTAACATATTCTCCAAACAAATCAATACAGATTCATTGCTTTTGGTGTAAAGAAAATTAATTTACTATTAAAACATTTTAAAGAGTGAAAACCGGAGAGTTAATCTTTAAGAACTTAGTCTTAGTGACTTTTAAAAATATACTTTAATGTTTACAAAGTATCGGATATTTTTCACTAATATTACGCATTTACACGGATAAATAAATGTTAACCTTTAACCACCCTGGAACCTTATCATAAAATATTATTGTAATATAATTTTTCTAATCTTTCCAATCTTTTCGAATAGATTGATAAAAAGTTTGAACGTCCCAGCCCTAGATACAGCTTGGATATGGTTAGCTCTGGTCCCAGCCCTAGATACAGCTTGGATATGGTTAGCTCTGGTCCCAACCCTAGATACAGCTTGGTTATGGTTAGCTAAGGTCCCAACCCTAGATACAGCTTGGATATGGTTAGCTCTGGTCCCAACCCTAGATAAGGCTTGGATATGGTTAGGTCTGGTCCCAGCCCTAGATACAGCTTAGATATGGTTAGCTCCGGTCCTAGCCCTAGATACAGCTTGGATATAGTTAGCTCTGGTCCCAGCCCTAGATACAGCTTGAATATGGTAAGCTCTGGTCCAAGCCCTAGATACAGCTTGGATATGGTTAGCTCTGGTCCCAGCCCTAGATACAGCTTGGATATGGTTAGCTCTAGTCTCAGCCCTAGATACAGCTTGGATATGGTTAGTTCTGGTCCCAACCCTAGATAAGGCTTGGATATGGTTAGCTCTGGTCCCAACCCTAGATACAGCTTGGATATGGTAAGCTCTGGTCCCAACCCTAGATACAGCTTGGATATGGTTAGCTCTGGTCCAAGCCCTAGATACAGCTTGGATATGGTTAGCTCTGGTCCAAGCCCTAGATACAGCTTGGATATGGTTACCTCTGGTCCCAACCCTAGATACAGCTTGGATATGGTTAGCTCTGGTCCCAGCCCTAAATAAGGCTTGGATATGGTTAGCTCTGGTCCCAGCCCAAGATACAGCTTGGATATGGTTAGCTCTGGTCCCAACCCTAGATACAGCTTGGATATGGTTAGCTCTGGTCCAACCCTTGATAAGGCTTGGATATGGTAAGCTCTGGTCCAAGCCCTAGATACAGCTTGGATATGGTTAGCTCTGGTCCAAGCCCTAGATACAGCTTGGATATGGTTAGCTCTGGTCCCAGCCCTAGATAAGGCTTGGATATGGTTAGCTCTGGTCCCAGCCCTAGATACAACTTGGATATGGTTAGCTCTGGTCCCAGCCCTAGATAAGGCTTGGATATGGTTAGCTCTGGTCCCAGCCCTAGATACAGCTTGGTTATGGTTAGCTCTGGTCCCAACCCTAGATACAGCTTGGATATGGTTAGCTCTGGTCCCAACCCTAGATAAGGCTTGGATATGGTTAGCTCTGGCCCCAGTCTTAGATACAGCTTGGATATCGTTAGCTATGGTCCCAGCCCTAGATACAGCTTGAATATGTTAAGCTCTAGTCCAAGCCCTAGATACAGCTTGGATATGGTTAGCTCTGGTCCCAGTCCTAGATACAGCTTGGATATGGTTAGCTCTAGTCTCAGCCCTAGATACAGCTTGGATATGGTTAGATCTGGTCCCAACCCTAGATACAGTTTGGATATGGTTAGTTCTGGTCCCAACCCTAGATAAGGCTTGGATATGGTTAGCTCTGGTCCAAGCCCTAGATACAGCTTAGATATGGTTAGCTCTGGTCCAAGCCCTAGATACAGCTTGGATATGGTTAGCTCTGGTCCCAGCCCTAGATACAGCTTGGATATGGTTAGCTCTGGTCCCAGCCCTTGATACAGCTTTGCGTGTTCTCCACTTTAAAGTTTGCTGTAGGTTATTGTTTGCACTAAAAATCCTTTTATGTTGAATATTCTAAAAGCATTTCCTGTATTCCCTGTGTTCTCTGTAGTCTCTGCCCCACTCCACACTTCATTAATTTATAAATTTCTATTTATCAATAAGCTTTTATAGTTAGGAACCGGGAAGGTTAAAACTTAAAGGACTAATCGGAATAACTTTATAACCTCATCACTGATTGGTCGAAAGTTTAAAGGGTACTGTAGTGAATCAGAAATGCCACTTTTCAAAAGGAAATTTTGTGCACAGTCCCTTTCAGTCCATAGATTTTAGGATGATGTTTATCTCCCGGGAAAATATTTGTTTCTCTGTCTGCATAATTTATTCATTAATTTGTAAATAATTTATTCCAAAAATATTCAATATATCTCTAATATAAAACATCTATAGTTTTTCCAGACACAAGGAGAATATATGAAAAAAAAAATACTTTTTGTATTGTTTAGTACTATACTCAGGGTTTTCTTTAGGACAAATCTTGTATTTTTTCAAACTCCTTTCCATTGATGACGGAGATCCTTTTCTCTTATATTGTAGATCCTGAGTAAATAAAGCTGGAAGATATTGTGTCGGAAACCCATAATCCAGATCCATTGATCTAGATATCCGCAGTGGGCACTTATGAAGTTTACTCAGAATCTGTTGAGTAAACTGTTTGTTTTCCACAGACGACATTCCACTGCTAATCAAGATGTGCTAGCTCTCACGCAAAAATCGAGCAGTATTTTGCCTATTAAAACTAAAGCTAGAAAACAGCAAGTTGCATAGTCATTTTGAAATATACAAACATAAAGTTGTAGAGGTACAGCCATTTACATTTCTATTATACTATTGAGTATTTAATTTCAAGTTGCAAAAATCTCAGTATTTTTGGTTACGAAGGTATCTTTCAAAATATATCATATGCTAAGATGTGGGTATAATATTTATTAGACTCGTGAGGTCTCTGCATAGTTTGATATAAAGACTGCAGTATTCTGGAACCTATTTAATCCTGGTTCTGCTCCAGGTATATATTAATCTACCAGCCAGAGACAATATAGATCCTAGTTCTGCTCCAGGTATATATTAATCTACCAGCCAGAGACAATATAGATCCTAGTTCTGCTCCAGGTATATATTAATCTTCCAACCAGAGACAATAGAGATCCTAGTTCTGTTCCTGGTATATATTAATCAACCAACCAGAGACAATATAGATCCTAGTTCTGTTCCAGGTATATATTAATCTACCAACCAGACACAATAGAGATCCTAGTTCTGTTCCAGCTATATATTAATCTACCAACCAGAGACAATAGAGATCCTAGTACTGTTCCAGGTATATATTAATCTACCAACCAGACACAATAGAGATCCTAGTTCTGTTCCAGCTATATATTAATCTACCAACCAGAGACAATAGTGATCCTAGTTCTGTTCCAGGTATATATTAATCTACCAACCAAAGACAATACATATCCTAGTTCTGCTCCAGGTATATATAAATGTATCTACCAACCAGACAATAGAGATCCTAGGTATATGCTACTTATATTAAAAAAGAGGTGTTAGCTATTTGGCCTGTAAAATTTTTCTAGTAATTATTTTCCGTAGCTTTAACGTACCTAAAATATAACTTTTTATCTGGAATAATTAATATGTAATAAATATTTTCAGTATTTTTTTATTGAGGGCAAAAATCTCCCCTATAGAATTTTAAAATTAACAAATGACTTCACAATTAAGATGCAATTCTTTTATATATTTTCTAAAAAAAAATAAGAATTTGTGCAACTGGATATGGAAATAATCGACAATGTTAATTCTAAAAATTAACTCTGCCAAAAACAAGAAAAGAGGAAGAAGCATTGAGAATATTAACAGAGTGCGTACACATGCTGAAACTTGTATCAAAGTTGTCGCAATGTTGTGGAAAGGACAGTTTATCAAAAAGTTATTCTTATTATTGAAATATAACTTATTTTTAGGTGCAAAATTCTTTCATGATTAAAAGCAAAATATTTTTGTTGAATGTTTGTTGAATTTTACAGCGATATTTATTTTTATTTTTACAGCTAGTGTGTTAATTTTAAAATGTTAAGTTTCTCCGCCCCTCGAAAATATTTTTGTACAACCCCTGCTGATTAAGTATAAATACAGTACAATAAATATACTTACTAGATCAGTCATATTCCATATTTCTTTTATTGATAGAAGAATTTACCATGTAGACTGCACACAGGGATATCATATTCTTTATTATATTTTTTTAAAGGAATACTCACAACACTCCACTAGACAGAAGGACGAGGTCAAATTACTGGTAGGACTAGCTTTGTCACCTCGTTGCTTCTTTATTTTTTTATTTTTAGCACACTTAGGAAGGGTTGCATATCAGAATTCATAACATTTGTCCTCTTACATATCCATTTTTTAACATGCAAAGTTTTTTGGCTTAGAATAATCTACATCTTTGGCGCACCAGTTTACAAATGTTGTATATTGTAAAAAACAAACTTGTGGAGAAAAACAGTTTTGAGATAGTATGAACAGAATCTAAGATTCTTGTAGAGCCTATAAAAAGCCAAACACCTTGAATGTTTAAAAAACTAACTATTTTCATATTTAATAATGATGAAAAATGTTTATAATCTAACCTGGCACCATTGTTTCATCTATACAGTAGAATATATTCTAATCATGTGCTTGGTGACGATTCAGAACCAATGTAAATTGCAATGGTATCCATCAATCTATCTGGGCGCGTAATCATTTTGAGATGAATCCATAAAATCAGAGCTAAACACCAGCATATACCAGGTGCGTGTATAGACATTTTTGTCTGGGGAGGGAATTCATATTTTTTCATGAGGGTGAAAACAACCTGTACCCATGGATTTCACTGATCCAGAGGGGGGGGGGGGTGCAGTGTCTCATAGCCCCCACCCAGCCATAAGCTAATCAGGCGCGTAGTGAGGGGGGGCGGTACCCTTGTGCCCCCTAGACATGCACCCCCCTAGAGGTTTTTGCTCTTTTACTATTAGATATTATAATGGTATGATTGGTAATTATGGTCAGATGACTAATAGTCAGCCTTCAGGTAAATTAATATAGATTTTAAACTTAACTGTTTTCTTAATACCGGTTTTTTAGAGGAGTGCCGGTAGGGGGGTTACGAAAAAAAATTTCACCGCGTCAAAAGTGCACCCCCCTGGCGAAACCTCCACCACGCGCCTGAAGCAAAATCAAGGTAAATCGTTGTTATCAACTATTTGAATTAGGTTATCTGTATTGAACACAGGATACTTATTGTTTGGGGGGAAATTTTTCATTCTAAATATTTTTTTTTGTTGATTACGAGTTTTTGAATGGCTTGTGAATTACAGATTAAAACATTATTTATTCTGATGAAGCTTATATACATATTGTACTTAACTTTAGTTAGTTTAATAGTGAACTCATCTTGTAATTGAATTCATTGGAAACTGTAGAAAAATGAAAAACAAAAAATGAAAGCTTACTTTTAAAATGAAGGAGGTGAGTGTAAGTATGTGTGTAAGTTAACTTCTTATTGTCAAAGAGTAGAGAATATTATTTAGAGGAAAGTTAAGATTTTTCTTGGAATGATTTTTTCCCGTCCCATTAAATCATTGAAAATGAGTGCTACGTGTGTATTATAGGCTCCCTGGACAATCGTTACAATTCTTCTTTTTATAAAGTTATTAAATTGTTAAACGTGCATTTGTACAGCGTTGAATTACAAAACAGAGAGAGAGAGCATGCACTGCCAACGCGAAAATTCTTTGGGCTTCTGTCTCAGGGTTATTGTGAACGAAAACCCCTAAATCTTGAAAAGACGACATCTAGTGTCCTGTCTGTTCTTGTTCATTAATCTATGATTATAGTAAACAATAAAACGTAGAAAGCGTCGTTATTAAAGTGAATACATACTACATGGTTTATCTTTTCTGGGCTTGGAGCACAGATGTCTGAAAATTACTTAAAGTTCGATACCATTACAACAAAATGGCAATTTTTACACTTTTATGGACAAAATTTAACTTTATATAATAGTATACCATTTTGTAACTTGAATACTTATTTAAATGTGCATAAACTTTTTTGTGTAATAAAAATAATCATGTGACATTTTCGATTTTTTTTTTACAAATTATGATCTTTAAATAAATTTTTTGAAATGAATTTTCATCCGAAAATGTCAACTTTAAATTTGGGATAAATTTAATAATCTAAAATGTTCTAAATATCTTCAAATTTTTGAACATTTAAATCGTTGGAATATATTTCATATTTAATTCTATGAATCGTTGAATCTAAGGGTTTATGAGATTTCTGCGCAGGATCAAATGGAAAAATGTGCATAGAAAATTTATGTTGGTAAAAAGTGGAAAGATGAGTATCTTGAAGAATATTAAATATAAAGTGAGAATCTTGGATTTAGAATTTATCTTCTATTTTTAAACTTTGTAGTAAAATTATGCCAAGCCGTATATATCTGTATATCTAGAAATATATATATTCAATTAAGGAATATATAAAGATCTGCGGCCAAAGAGAATAGAATATATATATTAGAGTGGAATTTAAAAATTTCTCGGTATGAATTTTTTCAGTCCCTTTCAACCTGAAAGGGAGTTCAAAGTGTGCAAATCATGTAAATGTAAATTATGTGCAGTAGAGTACATTAATACAGTATGTTTCCTAGACTATTCATTTCAATTTCGAAATTTTTAAAGCTGTTAAATAAACTTTATAATGAATTAGGTGAAAAAAACCATCATTTATAGTTATAACGGAAAATCATCGTTTGTAAAGTAGAAGGCATAGAGTCTATGTGAAATGATCATTGGTCAGTTATGAAACTAGCCTATTTCATAATTTGGTTTTCTTTTAACATTAATTTTAGATTTTCTTTAAAATGATATTCCAGGGCCCAAAAGGTTATATAGCATAAATATGTGAAGTACACCTGCAGTATGGAAACAGTACAACAAAATGGCCGTTTTACACTTTTTTCTAGTAAATTCCACTCTAATATATATTCTATTCTCTTTGTCTGCGGCTTCAAATCGTGAAAGAAAGCTGAGAATAATTAAAATAATTAACATAATTATGGCAAGATTTTTTTCCAGTCGAACAAATATTTGTTACTACTAGCTCAAAAAGACAGACCGCCTATGTAAGGTAGTTAAACTGAGTATGCAGTGTTGGTGGGAAATTCTTTAGGATTCATTTGAAACATATAAAACGTTTCCACGATGTACAACTACTGAGTTTGAGTGCATAGTCGATGTTCAAAAATCATGAATTTCGAAGGGTTACTTTTCAGAATCAGTTTTTGTTGAAATTATTAAATAACGACGACGAAAAATAAGGTAAAAATTATACAGTAAACTAATTAAATGTTAAGGAACATATTTCTCAATAGAGATGTGTCAATAAATCAATGTTAGAATCAATTATTTCGTTTTCATCATTATATTGAATTTCTTATTTTCTATGAATTTGTTCGCAGATTTTTACAAATTCTTCAAATGTCGTCTTTTCTATAAAAATTCAAGAAAATCTGCAGAAAATATTTGTGAAAAATTTCGATGATAAGATTTAGTTTTTATTTTCTATACCTGTTCTTAAAAATAATTAGTTCACTGTAGAATTTTATTTATATTTTTTGTCGCAGTTATTTAAAAATAAAAAAATAACAATTCTGAAAACGTATCCATGCCAAAAGTACGATTTTAAACGTCGACTTTGCGCTCAAACTTAGGATTAACAAATCTTTAAGAAGTTTAATTTGTCTCAAATGAATTCTAAAGAATTTGTCCACAACACTGCATACTCTTTTCATCTACCTTACATAGCCGGTCTGTCCCTTTAAGTGCCCGGTGTACATTATTTAGTCACTCCCTCGCTTTTCGTAAAAATATGTCAACCAATTTGGTATAGCTGTTTGGCCACCTATAGCTAACCATTATACATGTCACAACATGCCAGTCCTTCCGAATCAAAAGTAATTACAGAAAACGCACTGTATTTCTGTCTTCCCTATCTAGGATTCAAGCCAGGTCTATTCAACGCTAGGTTTTACATTATACTAACTATTTATTGAAACATAAGGTTACAGGTCAAATAGGGTGACCAGCGTAGCGGGCACCCAATTAGTACATATATATATATGAACGATAATGGTAATCTTTTATTTGGTTACGAAATATGCATAAATTGGTAATAATAGTTATTAGAAGGAATATAGGTAAGGTATCAGGTTCCCCTGATTTATTACATATATGTGAGCTTGAAGAGCTTTATTGTATAGTTATTAGAGAACAGTTTGTATAAAGACTAGGATTATTGGGCGCTTCGCGCCCATCTTCTTTTTAAACTTTTAAGTATTTCAGAATTTTCTCTTCGATAAACCAAAAATAAAATTTATCTTGAATTTACAATTTTTTCGTGGGTTTAAAAATTAAAAAAATGTTTGGAGACGATTCTGTAATTTTGAGGATCCATAAACCTTTCATGGGGTTATGTGAGGTCCCACACACAATTTGGGCCCGATCGGTTCAGCTGTTTTGACGTTTATCGTTTACAAACAAGCAGAAAAGCAAAGTATATAGATAGACACATGTTTTCAGGGCCCTTCGCTCCCATCATCTATTTCAATTGTGAACATTTTCTCTTTGTATACACTGTAAAACATTAACAAAAAAAATCGTGGATTTTTAAAATTTAATGAAAATCTAATTTTGTTGGAGGCTGATTTTTTTAATTTGGATCATCCATTCAGATTTGATGAGAGGTACGCACACAACTTTAGATTTGATGAGAGGTACGCACAAAACTTCAGACTTGATGAGAGGTACGTGCAAAACTTCAGACGATGAGGTGAATGCACAAAACTTCAGACTTGATGTGGTGAATGCACAAAACTTCAGATTTGATGAGAGGTGAATGCACAAAACTTCAGACTTGATGAGGTGAATGCACAAAACTTCAGACTTGATGAGGTGAATGCACAAAACTTCAGATTTGATGAGGTGAATGTACACAACTTCAGATTGATGAGGTGAATTAAAAATTCAATTCCTTGAATTTTGCTGAAACTTAAATTGCCTCAGTTTTAATATTTTGTCCAGATAATTCAAAATCAGTGAACGTGAGTAGTAATATCAAAATAATTAACATTTAGTGCCATCCAACATTGTAAAATTTGCGATAAAAAGTATGAACATTTTCTGTGAACCATACAAAACATCAAATTTAGGAAAAACCGAATTTTCACTGCAAACATTAAGAAAAAACGTAATTTTGACAATTACTTCTAATAAACTAAAGCTAAAAAAAGTCCTTCATAGTTCTAAAATGTACGTTCTTACATATTTCTAGGACTACAAAAAAGTGTGCGTAAGTTAGTGTTGTAAAATCTAAGTCCAAGGCATTCTGACACTTCAAAGTTGACTCACTCTTGAAAAATTATGAAAATTTTTACAATAGTCTAGATCTATTTGAAACAGGTAGAGTAACGTACTGTACTAAATGTGTAAATACATAAAAGGATTGCTCTGGAAAATGGAAGTAGTCTAAGAATCGATCGAATATGGCATGGGTATTATTTCAACCATTTTTCGGAAATTCTATTTTCAATTTTTCGTGAACAATACCTTAAAGTACGACCATTTGACTTTGAAAATAAGATTGCAGAAAAATAAGATTTCCCATTAATCTGTTGACCTGAGCTGACCTACTACCACTATCAAGAGAATGCTATACTAATACTAGTTACACTACACACTGAGAATAGGAAATACAAAAAATAGGCTTGAAATTATAAGCTTGGAGTTTGCAATGATAAAGGTGAAGCTAGCTAAAATAAATTGATTGTTCTTAGAATTGTTAAATGTAATTTTATATTATATTCCGAGTTGTATTCCTGTGGGCCTATGGGCCTGTTAGCCTTCTCCTGGGTCAGTGAAATCTATGTTTTTCAAGGGGATTTGGGCCCCAACGGGTGCTGAGCCGCGCCCCCTAGAAAGAAAAAAGTGTAAGTGATATTGAACTACCGAAGACATTTAGTAGACAAAACATTTTCTTCGAAATTATTAACAAATTGCTCGTAATGTCGATAATTGTTTAGGATATCTATTAACACATTACGCACGTACAGATGATTGATCTCTCCTTGCTTTAAGTTTCAATGGCATATTCTACATTCTTAGACACTTCCTTATTCCAGGCAGAAGTTAGGTATGTTTAGTACATTTTATGTTTTATTCAGATTTTCCGCCTTGAAAAATATATCTGGCCATACAGTCTACACTCTACACACAGTGAATATAAATATAAATTATGAGAGGGGACACACATGCCTTACTTCATTTTATACAACAAATAGAGTTCCTCTGCTTTCTTGAATTCATAATATTACTAATCAAAATCTTTACATTTCACACAAGGAAAAATGTTTTATTATCAAAAAATCAAGATGGCTCTAATAACAGAACTGGTTAAATTTCTGTAACATTTAACAAATCCCAGAAAACAATAATTCCATTTAACATTGCATCCGTAGTTGAAGATAAAAAACCTGCCTCCCTCCCCCCCTCTTCATGCAGTTTGCACAGTGCACCAACTAGGTTTCCAATTTTTCAATAAACATAAAAAGTTTGAAACCAACACAAAATCGATGACGCTTGCAGCAGAAAGTGGTTTTCTATTTAAACGATTTACATGAAAACATTCAAACTAGATTTGCGAATTTTAAAAATTCTTTTTTGCAGTAAATTCTAAATTTGTATTCCGTTATATTGATATATTTTTTACATTCAATTAAGCAAAATTCAAGGAAGTGTGTATTTTCTTTTTTAACGCACAGTTTCATAGTTTCATAAACCTTTAAACTTTTTGTGAATTATTTGGAAGCCAAAAAAATTGTCCGGTGGTTTTTATAATTAGAGTGAAAGAAGATAAGGCAAACAATTTGATGTTAATTTTTAAAATAGTTTAAGAAAACACGAATTTAGTAATTTCCTAAGTAGAATGTTGCAACAATGAGAAAATAGAAGTGGCTCGGAGAAGAAAATAAACCGGATGTGGCTCAGAAGAACCATTGCTGCCGTTGGCCTTACAGCCCTCGTTCAGCATTCTGAACTGAGAAAATGCCTCAAAAATAAAGGATTCACAAATGTAAAGGATTTTATATTTTAAAGCACATGGTCACCATAAAAGAAAAATACTTTATTGACGACTTGAATCTCTTTAAATATGACAACACTGATCATTTAATTTGGATATTCTGTCACAAGCAAAGTCTTTGCAGGAATGCATTTAAAATTTTACAGAACTTAGGTAGGTAGCTCTGTATATGATATAAATGTCACTAGCAGGGGGTCATTACTCATTCATTCGACATGCAGTCCCGTTTTGCCATACATATAGTCTGTATGTGTACTGTACAGCTTGCTCTATAGTTGTTTAAAATTCATCTTCCCGGTACTTGAAATTAACCAGAATTTACATTAATATGTAAGAACAAAGAATGAAAAAGTCTCTAAAGTGTCATTATTTGTGAGGAACCCTGTAAGAAAATTTCTTTATGCACAGAGGAGATGTCAAATTTAATGAGTGAATCCATTTTCGGCATACGTATACAAATATTATATTCACAATTGGCATCAAGAGTACGTGTATAGTGGACAATATGTTAAAAACTAATTGTATATTCTGATTTATTATCATGAGTAATACAATATAACAGTAGGAGACCTAGAGGAATATTGTTGCCAGTTCTTTTCATTGATATTTGTAATTGAACAAGGGTAAATATTAAATTATAGTTTTTAAAAAGCGATTTTGTTAAAACTTGATATATATAAAATTATAGTTTAGAAAGCGATTTTTACAAAAGAATGCCAGTTTTTAGTACTGTGGCCTTTCAGAATTAATCAAAATGGTGTGTTCTTTTTTTGGTTACAATTCATATTTTTAAAGAAGATCAAATATTTTGAATTACCGCCACAATTCCTTTAAATTACATTTTCATTCTCTTTGAATATAATTCTTTTTATGCTGTACTAGTTAGAACGGATTCAGAAATCTGAAGATTGAGTGTGAAGATTCAAAATTTGCAAAAATGCATAAAATTTACATCTTCTCTACTTAAAATTTATGCACGAGCATAAATAAAACAAGTTGTCAGTCTTATTTTTGTTGAAATCAAAATATATATTATATAAATGAATTGGAGCTTTGGAACACACATTTTTTCCGTTTGTATCTATTTCTCCGTGATTTTTGTTACCTGTCTAGTGGGTATACGGTAACGACTAGACAGGCATCCTTGTACAGTTTCGGATCATGGAACTTTTGAACTAATGGACAACACCATGGGTACTGGAGCTGTAAAAAAGGTTTAAACTTGAGATATTACACCTTTTAAATTGTTTATCTTGCATCTGTTCGTATTTTCATTTGTCATTATCATTTTGATGTACACTTATAGTAACTGAATATAAAGAAACACAACTTATTGTGTCATTTTTTAGATGAAAATAAATTAAATCACATTTTAGAAAACTATTCCAAAATTGTATTACGTCATAAAACCTTGTTGATACCCGCTGTGTCACTAAACACTGTACATTGTACAACAAATCTCAAAAACTTTTAAGTTATTGTTTTATGATCATATTTGTGTTGCGGAAAGTTTTGTTGGTATATAATTACAGTAACTATTCAATTTAATTTGGTATACTGTAATGGGTGTGAGCTCAATAGCTCGGAATAGGTATAGTTCCATTGATGTAACTCCCTTAGTTCTCATCCAAACCCGGAGCTAAACTCAGATTGGATAGTTTGGCCTATAGACAGGACAACATATTAGCTCGTTTGTATATAGCTATAAGTTGGACAGAAATTGGGGTGGATGATAAGTCACCAACGCGGAGAAATAAGTCGTTAGAAAATGCCAATACAGAAAACATCTTTGAACGCATGTTTGAAAGTAATTCAATTCCCTCCTTTACAGAAAGTTCTCCAATCAGAAAACCCCAAGCAGGAAGCGAGGCAAACTGTAAGCTTTTAATCGACCCCGGAGCACTTGTTCCTTTGGGTATTGCCATTTCAGAAGAATTTTTTTGTAGTCAATAATGGGAGGAACGCAGAAAATTACAGCCGTCGTCTTTGAAGTTGGCGAAAAGGGCGGCAACAAACATGACGATGATGACGTTAAAAGAAGTAGAAATTAAATTAGTAGAGGTAACTGTTCCACTGAGTCTAGCAGAGAATCTGACCATGTCTCCTGTAAACGAGTCAAACTGAAACCTAACTGGAGCAGTGGCAGGAGTGTAAAAGCATAAGATACAAGAAAAAGCTAAGTATTTAACCATTTTATATACGAAAGTTTCCAAAAACAACATTATTTAAACCTCGGGAGAAAGTATTAGTGTTGGTTTTTTAAACAACCCTCTAGGTTTAACCGAGTCTTTCGTAAGCCCAACCCTGGCTCAATCATTAAACAGTTATTATGTGATTGATGATTCACTATTAATAAAAGCTGACCAATTCTCCGAGGTTTATTATTTGGGTTTGTCAAGACATTTATTATCCTATAGATCAAGATAGAAGTCGGTTATTAGCATTACAAATTCTGTATGCCAATACTAGGGTTTTACATTAATATTAAATACAACCGAATACATGTCGAATAAGAATAAATATTTCCTTTTATTGAAATTTTACATATTTTGAAACAAAATCTTCTTTTATTGAAGAGCTGTATGAGAAGAACAATTCAAAAATGATTAAAATCAAAACTAGAGTAGTTACGAAGTTTCAAAGTCGTACCAGTGATGTATTAAAACCAGACCTTTTCCTGTTGTTAATGAAAATTGGCGTTGTGCTTGCACTACATTGTAAAAGAAACCCTCCCCCCTTCCTGGATACGGGCCTGATACTATGTATACTGTCTTGAATTTAATAATAAATATATTACCTCTAAATTATAAAATTAGATAAACAATTTGTCCTGAAACATTTTTTTTTTATATTTTCATTTAAAATCACAAATTCAAAATAGATTTATAAACGCTTCCACAATTATTATTTATTTATAATTCTTAAATGATATATTAATGATTTGGTAAAGGGAAAAGGTAACCAACAAGGAACAGGGAACCATAATAAAAATAAATACGTTCCGTACAGTCCCTTGTTTCGTTTTATAACGACGAAGAAAAAACGAAAAACGAAACGGTCATTTTTATATAAAAATGATAGTTTTTGAAAAATATGGTTTTTTTAAATAAAAAAACGAATAAATCGTTTATTAGTTTTAGTTCGTCGTTTAATTAACAAAGGCATGTTTTTTTATTTTTGATGATTGTTAATGACGACCCTTCGACCCTTAACAATATTTTTTACACAAAATACATTTTTGGTCGGAAAATCCTTAAATAAGAAAAACCTTAGGTCAGAAAACTTTCAAGTTATTTCTCCCGATAAACAAAAACATTTAAAAAAAACATTATTAACCCTATTCCCGCTGGGGGGGGGGGTCAATTTGACCCCCCCCCCCTGTAGTTTTTTTACATAACTCAAAAAGTATTGGTCTGAGGCAGTTGAAATTTTCTGACTTTTCTTACATACCCAAAGCCCTCCCTTTAGGCCTAAAACCGGGCTTTAATACTAACTGCCTGAGTCCTCAGGCACACTGCCTGAATGACTGCTTTTGCCTGTAGCAAACTAAATCTTTGTTTTGACCCACTTTCACTTGTCAGATTTTGATAAAATTTAGCTTTTTTGGAAAGCCTATTTTTTTGCAAACATTTTTACTATAAAACTGGATTTTGCGATAAAAAATTCAATTTTCGCAAATTTGCAAATTTTTTTGCAGATTCTAAAAGTAGAGCACAAGAGCTTTCTACTGATGTATCATTTGTCATATTTGGACATAAAACATGGTATTTAGAGGGGGGTCAAATTGACCCCCCCCCCTCCAGCGTATCCTGATTTTCAAGTACCCCAGCGGGGATAGGGTTAACTTATCTTCCTGAAAAAAATTAAATTAATTGTCATAAACCTCAGATTCAATAGCGAAAATGTTTTTAGAAACGACTGTTTAAACAAACCGATCGAATAAAAAACTTTCGTTCTTCTTTTTCAAAAGTGGTTCGTTCGTCGTGACCCGTCGTTTTTCTAAGAACAATAAGATAGTTTTTAGAAGAAAAAGAAGAACAAAAAACAGTAATTTTTTCGTTTTAAAAACGATTAACTACCATACCTGTCTGTAAAAAAAGTAAACCAATCCTTTTTGATTCCCCCTGCACCTGTTTCAATGAAAGTATACCAATCCTTTGTGAGTTCCCCTGTCTGCATAAAAGTATACCAATCCTTTGTGAGTCCCCATTTCTGTATAAAAGTAAACCAATCCTTTGTGAGTCCCCCTGCACTTGTCTCCACAAAAGTATACCAATCCTTTGTGAGTCCCCCTGTCTCAATAAAAGTTTACCAATCCTTTGTGAGTCCCCATGACTGTATAAAAGTAAACCAATCCTTTGTGAGTCCCCCTGCACCTGTCTCAAAAAGAGTTTATCAATCCTTTGTGAGTCCCCTTGTCTGTATAAAAGTATACCAATCCTTTGTGAGTCCCCCTGCACTTGTCTCAATAAAAGTTTATCAATCCTTTGTGAGTCCCCCCGTCTCTATAAAAGTATACCAATCTTTTGTGAGTCCCCCTGTCTGTATAAAAGTACACCAATCATTTGTGAGTCCCCCTGTCTGCATAAAAGTATACTAATCCTTTGTGAGTTCCCCTGTCTGTATAAAAGTATACCAATCCTTTGTGAGTTCCCCTGTCTGTATAAAAGTATACCAATCCTTTGTGAGTAAAAGTATACCAATCCTTTGTGAGTCCCCCTGTCTGCATAAAAGTATACCAATCCTTTGTGAGTTCCCCTGTCTGTATAAAAGTATACCAATCCTTTGTGAGTTCCCCTGTCTGTATAAAAGTATACCAATCCTTTGTGAGTCCCCCTGTCTGCATAAAAGTATACCAATCTTTTTTGAGTCCCCCTGTCTGTATAAAAGTATACCAATCCTTTGTGAGTTTGGGTTATTATAACATTAGCGATCTACACTGTTGTAAAACTGAATAACAAATATAAGGACCAGGCCAAATTTTAAGTGTTGTATGAACTTTACCCTCTGGGTTTTCTTTAAAGGGACTGTAAGCGTAATTTCAAGTGACCTTTCATTTAAAGAGGGATTTCGCCAATTTAAAACAGTACCCTTTAAACCTTATTAATCTACAGAAACGCTTTAAATTCTTAATTTTATTGCCGGCAGAAAATAAATATTCAATTTCGCTTTTAAACAGATGATACACTTGATACACTGCGCACACCACAATTTGTAATGTAACAATGTGTGATTTTGTTGATCTTTTACGATCAGCGATTCAAGGATTTTTTAGATCGCTGAGATCATAGCTACCTAGGGGTATCATGCCCCCCCCCCTTTTACCCTTCGGTTGGACTTTTGAATCCTATTTTGAATCCTAACGGATTTAGTTGAGTTTGCATGTGGATTCTATAAATAACCCAAGCCAAGCTGAAAGTTCTGTTATTCCAGAGGCCCGGGTTCTGCGGGGGATAGCAGGCCAGCTCCCGGGGAACTAGGGTTAAGCTCTAGCCTAGGGTGGAGCGAAATCTAGGGAAAAGAGTCAGTTGAAGATCAGCTCCAGAGTTGGAATCATCCCCTGAAGTTCTCCCATCACTCTGTTCCACCCTCAATTCATAATATTTGATTCGTATAGTATCATCCTTTAGTTTTTGTATCTTTGTAAATAATAATAAACTGTAAGAAAAACCGACTCGTCGAATATTCAATCAAATGAGTAGTTGCATTGATTTATTTATTTATTCATTTTTCTTTCATATGTAACAGAAAGATTACTTTGTGGTTTTCGATATGTTTACACACAAAAATCTCTTTATTTAATGAACATAAAACAATTCAAGGATGTAATGCAAGGAAAGTTATTTCAGAAGTGTACAAATCTTTTGTACTGCATTGTACTGTCTCTGGGCAGTAATGTAAACACAAGACAAATGTCAAAGCCTGACATGGGATCCATCTTTCACATAAAAAAATCAATGAAATATTCTGGTATATATTTAATGCTTTTAACCTCCTCGGATACTACACAAACACTGATGCATCTATTCTTGTTTACAAATTCCGCCCAAAGAGAACTGGTTTCAATGTGTACGCAGAGTATACACGACCGCAATTAACTTTCCTTGCCTTACACCCTTGAAACAATTAAAAGGTTACCGTTGTAAATAGTGCACTGCCCTCTTTGCTATAGAGGGTCACTTGAAACTATGCTCACAGCCCCTTAAATGACCAACTCATACTTATTTTAAACTCTGAGTTATAAAGATTTCAAACCTGCAAAGTGCTAGTGTATAGCTTCTGCATTAGAGTATTTATGATTTCAAGACATGAAAATTGAGGGAGGGGGGGGGTCATGCGCCAGGCGCCCAGCAGTAATCTGTTCGAACCCAGGTAGTTGGAGAACCCCGCCCAAACTCTACGAAATCCCAGCAAAATACTGCCTCAAAAAACAAACTTTTATTAAAAATTGATCTAAAAAGAAAAAAATTCAAAAATGAAATGTGGGGGAATATGTTACATATACTCCTCATAGCTTATACATACAAATCAAGGATTTAAAAATTAAAACTCTTTTCAGTGTAAAACTTTGTCCTCTTAGATTTAACAAATACTTTAGTTGGAATAATCAAGTATCTTGCACATAAATTCATTATCAATCAAAGTTTTTTTTTTGAGCAGTCTTTTGCTGGTCTCGGAAAGGATTCCGTGGGGTTCGGAAAGGGTTCTTGTTAACTACCAGGGTTTTGCTGGGCTCATGGCCGCATGCCCCCCCCCCCCTCCCTTGGTAATTAACCAAAACTAAAGAGGAGTGTTGATAACATATATTGTACATTAATGAGGCTTGTGGACAACAATATATACGTAGAAATAATTTTGGTGTTTAGTTTTACACATCAAGGGTTTTCGGCTTCAAATGTGATATAACAGAATCTGAGGCGTTTAACACAAAGCAAAATCCAATGTTCTTAAGGTTTTAAACAGATTTCTTGTTCTCTCACCAAAAATCTTAACCGAAACCAGAGTAAAAATCTTAACCAAATTCAGAGTAAAAAAAAATTAACTAAAACCAGAGTAAAAATCTTAACCAAAACCGGAGTAAAAATATTTACAAAAACTAGAGTAAAAATCTAAACCAAAACCAGAGAAAAAATATCAACCAAAACCAGTATAAAAATCTTAACCAAAACCAGAATAAAAATATTAACCAAAACCAGAGTAAAAATATTAACCAAAACTAGAGTAAAAATATTTACAAAAACCAGAGTAAAAATATTAATACAACCAGAATAAAAATATTAACCAAAACCAGTATAAAAATCTTAACCAAAACCAGAATAAAAATATTAACCAAAACCAGAGTAAAAATAATAACCAAAACTAGAGTAAAAATATTTACAAAAACCAGAGTAAAAATATTAATCAAAACCAGAAGAAAAATATTAACCAAAACCAGAGTAAAAATATTAACCAAAACCAGAGTAAAAATATTAACCAAAACCAGAATAAGAATATTAACCAAAACCAGAGTAAAAATGATAACTAAAATCAGAGTAAAAATATTAACCAAAACCAGAGTAAAAATGATAACTAAAATCAGAGTAAAAATATTAACCAAAACCAGAGTAAAAATATTAACCAAAACGAGAGTAAAAATCTAAACCATAACCAGAGTAAAAATATTAACCAAAACTAGAGTCAAAAATATTTACAAAAACCAGAGTAAAAATATTAACCAAAACCAGGATAAAAATATTAACCAAAACCAGAGTAAAAATAATAACTAAAACCAGAGTAAAAATATTAACCAAAACCAGAATAAAAATATTAACCAAAACAAGAGTAAAAATATTAACCAAAACGAGAGTAAAAATATTAACCAAAACCAGAGTAAAAATATTAACCAAAACCTGAATAAAAATATTAACCAAAACCAGAGTAAAAATAATAACTAAAACCAGAGTAAAAATATTAACCAAAACCAGAGTAAAAATATTATCCAAAACGAGAGTAAAAATATGAACCAAAACCAGAGTAAAAATATTAACCAAAACCAGAATAAAAATATTAACCATATTCAGAGTAAAAATATTGAAAAAAACAGAGTAAAAATATTAACCAAAACCAGAGTAAAAATATTAATCAAAACCAGAGTAAAAATATTAACCATAACTAGAGTAAAAATATTAACTAAAACCAGAGTAAAAATATTAACCAAAACCAGTATAAAAATCTTAACCAAAACCAGAATAAAAATATTATCCAAAACCAGAGTAAAAATATTAACCAAAACTAGAGTAAAAATATTTACAAAAACCAGAGTAAAAATATTAATCAAAACCAGAATAAAAATATTAACCAAAACCAGAGTAAAAATAATAACTAAAACCAGAGTAAAAATATTAACCAAAACCAGAGTAAAAATATTAACCAAAACGAGGGTAAAAATATTAACCAAAACCAGAGTAAAAATATTAACCAAAACCAGAGTAAAATATTAACCAAAACCTGAATAAAAATATTAACCAAAACCAGAGTAAAAATACTAACTAAAACTAGAGTAAAAATATTAACCAAAACCAGAGTAAAAATATTAACTAAAACTAGAATAAAAATATTAACCAAAACCAGAGTAAAAATATTATCCAAAACGAAAGTAAAAATGTTAACCAAAACCAGAGTAAAAATATTAACCAAAACCAGAATAAAAATATTAACCATATCCAGAGTAAAAATATTGAAAAAAACAAAGTAAAAATATATACCAAGACCAGAGTAAAAATATTAACCAAAACCAGAGTAAAAATATTAACCAAAACCAGAGTAAAAATATTAAACATAACCAGAGTAAAAATATTAGCCATAATAACCAGAGTAAAAATATTAACTAAAACCAGAGTAAAAATATTGAAAAAAACAGAGTAAAAATATTAACCAAAACCAGAGTAAAAATATTAACTAAAACCAGAGTAAAAATATTAACCAAAACCAGAGTAAAAATATTGAAAAAAAAACAGAGTAAAATATTAACCAAAACCAGAATAAAAATATTGAAAAAAACAGTTAAAATATTAACCAAAATCAGAGTAAAAATATTAACTAAAACCAGAGTAAAAATATTAACCTTAACCAGAGTAAAAATATTAGAAAAAACCAGAATAAAAATATTAACTAAAACCAGAGTAAAAATATTAACCAAAACCAGAATAAAAATATTGAAAAAAACAGTAAAAATATTAACCAAAACCAGAGTAAAAATATTAACCAAAACCAGAGTAAAAATATTCACTAAAACCAGAGTAAAAATATTAACCAAAACCAGAATAAAAATATTAACCATATGCAGAGTAAAAAAATTTAAAAAAACAGAGTAAAAATATTTACGAAGACCAGAGTAAAAATATTAACCAAAACCAGAGTAAAAATATTAACCAAAACCAGAGTAAAAATATTAACTAAAACCAGAGTAAAAATATTAACCAAAACCAGAAAAAAAAATGTTTGTAAAAACCAGAGTAATATTTAAAAAACAGAGTAAAAAGATTAACCAAAACCAGTGAAATAGATTTCGACATTCTATGATGTCCTCATCAGTACTTTAAAAACAATAACTCAAATATAATAGAATCATTTAACGAATAAAAAAAATATAAAAATTCATAAAAGACACGGATCAAATTCTATTAATTCGGTCTCTGGTTTCTGAGATATCATAATTCGCCACAGTTAAACATAATCAAACCATATTCCTTCCTCTCTTCTTTACTCTACTCTCATTGGTTTTGAACTGGAAAAAAATATAAATCGAATTGAATAGGATTCTCCAATCCCCCCATAGCATTTCTATGGGGCAGTTAAATTTTTCTGAAAATCGAAATTAGAAAGTTCTGCCAATTTATATTTTTCTGGAATTCATCTTTTTCCTAAAAAGTTTTTGCAATTTAATCTTTCAATTTAATTTCTCTTATCTTGAATGTTTAACTTTAAACCTAATCTCAAAGTTTTGAAGAAGAAACTGTTTGAAACCTCACAATTCGACTTATATTTGATCTAACTCTAACTGTATAAAAGAACAAGATTTTGAATACCTTCAATACTTTTTCATCTAATTACGTTAAACTGCACTTATGCTTAAATATTAAGAGATTCTGACGTTTTGTGCGTGCACCTCATCAAATATAAAGTTTTGTGCGTACACCTCATTAAATCTGAAGTTTTGTGCGTGCACCTCATTAAATCTGAAGTCTGTGCGTACACCTCATCAAATCTGAAGTTTTGTGCAAAGTCCTCATCAAATCTGAAGTTTGTGCGTACACCTCATCAAATCTGAAGTTTGTGCGTACACCTCATCAAATTTGAAGTTGTGTGCAAAGTCCTCATCAAATCTGAAGTTTTGTGCGTACACCACATTAAATCTGAAGTTTGTGCGTACACCTCATCAAATCTGAAGTTTGTGCGTACACCTCATCAAATTTGAAGTTGTGTGCAAAGTCCTCATCAAATCTGTAGTTTTGTGCGAACACCTCATTAAATCTGAAGTTTTGAACGAAGACCTAATCAAATCTAAATATTTGTGCGTACAGACTACAGACCTACATGATACAATGTAACATATAAAAATATGTTCCAGTATGTTTATCGCATATGCAAAAGAACAACAAACCAGTTCTATCAGTAGATCTGAACTCAGGACAAATATTTTTATAAAAGGTTTTGTTTGGTTGGTCTAAGGGAACAGCTTTATTAAACAATTGTTTCGGACCCAATATACACTATACAGAATTATAACAATTTTTCAAGAGAAAAATACCAAACAACTTATTTAAAAGGGAGAGGGGTGCTAATTCGACGTTGAAAACCTCATTTTTGGTGAGAGTGGGGTGCACCTGACCTCCCTGACCCCTTGGACCTCTCCCTGGACACGGGCCTGCCACCTGGGGAAGACTTATATTATTATATTGTTCCTGTCTAACTTGCATATGTAGTTATGTTCCGGCCCTACTACTCATTAATCAAAATTGCAATACTGTTCCTATATTACATGCATGTAATTTTCCTAGTAATTTCTTTTTGTTCTTAACTTGCTTTATGTTCCTACTATTGACTATTGTCCCCCCCCTGAATCCGTCAGTGGGGTGCAAAGGTACCCCCGCTCCCCCCTTGTGTCCGCCCTTGGCTTGCAGTTATTATTTCTAGGACTTTTAGGTAAATTTTCTGTAGATTACGCAGCTATTTTAAACTATAATGATCAAAATTTGTGTCCATCATTTGATTTTACACATCTAACTCTTAAAGGGAGTGACAGACAAGGAGACTGAAATGGTAATTTAGCTGAGAGCGCGACACTATGATTTAATGGGTGCAATCTTTTACGCAAAAGTTTATGCTAATTTTGACAATTATGTCTTAAAAAAAACAAAGTTAGAAACATTTGCTTTATACTTTTAAAATGTTACTCAAATTGATCTACAGAGCTTTAATATCAAAGCCCAAGCTTTACGACGCTTCCAATTCGACCTTGTCTTCATATTTCATTTAAATTATTTAGAAGGCTGAATCTATGTATCATTAAATAGGGATTAAAAAATCAGAGTTTGAAGCAAATTTAGTAAATGCCGTGATCTTCAAAGTTCATCCCCCAAACTGTATCAGTCCAGGCACAACCAGTACCTTATCCAATTCAACCAGGACACAACCCACTTGGTTCTAAATTTCACACACAGGCACTAGCGTAGCTCATCAATCTAGCTACCACTCAGGCTCTACATGCCACACAAGGACACAGGCATAGGCTACTTGACCAGCCCTTCTCTAACTCTAAATGCCACAGAAGGACACAAGCATGTAGTAAACACCTACTACATAACAAGTTCTTAAAACGTATCTATCCAGGTACAATCCGTCTGCTATCAAACTCAGGACTGAATCCCAGGTTCTAAAGCGTAGCTATCAAAATCCTGCTACTAATACAGTGTTCAACTAGGACTGATTCCCAGGCTCTAAATGCCACACAGGGACACAAGCCTAGCTATCCATGTCAATACAGAAACTAGCAATCAATTGATCAATGTCTCAACCAGGACACGATCTTGTCAGTTTTGAATGTCAATATAGACACAAGCTAGTAATCATCTATCAATGCCAAACCAATTGGCACAATCTTCTCAGCTATGAATGTCAATACAGACACAAGCTAGTAATCAATACCAATACTCAAGGTATGATTTTTGTATGTTTCAACAAGAACCAAATTACTTCTAATATTTGAATCAAAGCAGAGTCTCAATCAACTGACTTACAAAGTTAACAGGGATTCACGTAGTTACAGTTCCTACGATGTTATCAATACCACATGATTAAAACCATCGTATTACCTATTTTTGCACAGTTAAAGTTTCAGGTATATATTAACAAGATTAGAGAGAATAGATATAAGGTAGTTCAGCTATCTCCGCATATGTTTTATAGCGTAATTTAAATATGTCGCATGATTTAATCTAATCATGTTAAGTATTCAATTGAAACGCAGTTTCAATGAATAATGTCATTATTTCTAAGTTTACAATAATAAACAATCCCTTAAACCAAACTTTTACACTTTTGTAAATTTTAACCTTTTTGTACCTTTAAGAAACTGTATCTTTCTAAACCTTCCAAACTTTTTTCTTTGCACAATTCAAAAGCTTAGGGAGGAAGTGTTCCATCTGTAACTTTTCTAAATTAAAGGGAATTTTTCTTGAACTCTAAAGTGTAAACCAAAGTTGAAATTTAAATCCAAGATTGATGAGCAAATGACCTGAGAAACATTCACAATGTTCGTTTGAAATAGTTTGATATAGTTTAAAACTTTTCACGGCAATATATATATTAACAGTTTTTTTTAAATTTTCCTATTATACACTAATTAATTTTAATATGGTTCCTATTATTTCATATTTCCTGCTTAATACTTTAGGATTATTGGGGCACCAGGACCCCCCACCCAACCCCCCAAACGCCAACATATTTACTGTTAATATGTGTCTCTAAAAGTTCTAGATAAAAAGTACTCCAAAACGTTGAAACAATTCTTTTTCTTAAAAACAATTTTAAATGTTTATGAAGTTCTTTTTATCGTTTTATGCCTAAGTTTCTATAAACCTGAATGTTTACGATTTATAAGTGTGTTTCTGTATGCTTGTTAATTTTTGTTTAGCTCATAAATTCAGTTTGGTTTTACTTTCATATCAAACTTTGTAATAAAAAACCTTTGCAAGAAATATCAACAATTTGATTTTCTTTCTTTTTTATTTCATTCCAGGGAAAATATTCAATTTTAGGTTTAGATTAGTTTTCTTTTGTCAGATTCAATGTATTTTCGAATAAACATCAAGCTCATACAGCAAATCAAATTCACGTTTTAAAATCTAACAATGTAATTTTAAAGAAAATATAGAGCGGCCTAACTTTTACGTGACTCTATATTTATTGAGTGACATATCTGATTCACATCGATAATTTAGTCCCTTTCTCTGATTGTGCGAACTACGTCATGTGGTTTCTAAATTACGCTATGTGGTTTCTGAATTACGTCAATGTGGTTTCTGAATTACGTCATGTGGTTTCTGATTTAGTCATGTGGTTTTTAAATTACGTCATTTGGTTTCTGAATTAAGTCATGTAGTTTCTGAATTACGTCATGCGGTTTCTGAATTACATCAAACAAAGAGTCTATGTAAAGGCAGGTTTGACCATTTCTTTTTTTCTGGTCAAATTACTCATCATTTACGTTGTAAATTCGGGATAAATGTGTCAAACATTTATTTCAATCAATAAAGTCTTTTTGTTTTTTTCCCCATTCTTGGCACCACCAACTGCCAAGGGTCTGGGGTCGGACCTTATTATCTTTAATATCAAGACAGTGAAAGAGTTGGAAACAAATAGAAAAAAAATGGAAAACATACTGCTCTAGCTGTCTGTTGTGCATACTGCTCTAGCTGTCTGTTGTGCATACTGCTCTAGCTGTCTGTTGTGCATACTGCTCTAGCTGTAAGTTGTGCAGACTGCTCTAGCTGTCTGTTGTGCAGACTGCTCTAGCTGTAAGTTGACAGCTCTAGCTGTCTGTTGTGCATACTGCTCTAGCTGTAAGTTGTGCAGACTGCTCTAGCTGTAAGTTGTGCAGACTGCTCTAGCTGTCTGTTGTGCATACTGCTCTAGCTGTCTGTTGTGTAGACTGCTCTAGCTGTCTGTTGTGCATACTGCTCTAGCTGTCTGTTGTGCAGACTGCTCTAGCTGTCAGTTGTGCATACTGCTCTAGCTGTCAGATGTGTACAGACTGCTCTAGCTCTCAGATATGCATACTGCTCTACCGTCAGATATACAAACTGCTCTAGCTGTCTGTTGTGCATACTGATCTAGCTCTCCGTTGTGCAGACTGCTCTAGCTCTCAGTTGTGCAGACTGCTCTAGCTTTCAGTTGTGCATAGCCATACTGCTCTTGCTGTCAGTTGTGCAGACTGCTCTAGCTGTCAGTTGTGCAGACTGCTCTAGTTTCAGGTTTGTATATTTTCCAATAAAAAGAGCATCTCGTAAATTCTTTATTTCTGATCTAGAGACTAGCTAAAGACTAAAGAATACATGTCTAAAATAACTAATAAACCAAGATAGAATATTTTGCAGTATTTTGTGCAAGAATGCGGTTATGCAATTCTGCAACGCACAATACAATAGGCTTTGAGCAAATTGGAAGTTCCTGCGCAAAAACTACAACATTATTAAAAAAAGTACAAAATAATTAAATAGAAATTTAACAAACAAGCCAGATGATAACACAAAAAAAAATTATCATTATATATATTTTTGATATTAGAATACCTGTAGAAAATACCCTACTCTATAACATTTTCTTGAACAAGTATCTATCCAGGTACAACTAAGATTCTCTTGACTATCAAATTGATAGTATCAATGTCAACGCACGTCCACAATCCCATGAACTATCAATGCCACTACCACTGGGCGCCGTCTTGTTAGCTATAGATATCATTCTGAAGCTCGTAACTATCAATGGGCCAATCCTCAACCTGTATATCAAAACAGGGAATTACACGGCTACAATCCCTGATCTATCAACGCCACTACCAGTGGGTGTGATCTTGATAACTATTGATATCAATTGGAAGCTTGTAGCTATCAATGCCAAATCAATGGGCACGATCCTCAACCTGCAATTTGTCAAAACAGGGAACGATAACTCTCTTGCAGTAAAAAGTTTGGAGTCTCTATATCAACTAATGTATTTGAGTTTATATGTTACAAGTTAAATTTAAAAGACATAATTACAATTCCTACATCGTTATCTTTATTACATGATTAAAGCAATCAATCATGTTACATATTACAGAGCAATTGAAACAGGCGCAATTCAGATGTACGTCAATATATATATATCACATGATTAAGCCAATCCTGCTACATATTATTTGAAGCGCAGTTAAAATAAATAATGTTTTTTAGGTAGAAGCTTACAAACATAGATATTTAATAATGTACAATGTACTGCAGGTTTACAGAATATTGTGTTTCTTGATATTTATTACAAAGGGGGAAGGAGTGGTTGAATTATAGGGTTAATTTTTCCCTTATTTTCAATCATACAGCGTCTTTATTTGCAAGCAGTGCTACCAACCTTACAACCTCTACTACAGGTCTCTTCCAGTTTCGAAGCTTGCCCCAGTCCGATGTGATCCTGTTAATGAGAGCTGCGATGGTGGGGGTTAGACTGAACATCAGTACAACCACGGCACAGGATATCAGGATCGTGAGATGCTTGATTGTGAGGCTAATAAATATAAACTCCTTGATTAGACTGAACTCCCTTGAGACAAATCCTAATGGGTTGAGATTTTTCTGATCCCCTGGTTTTTACATCACTGAGCATTTGGTCCATGTTGAAGACATCATATTAGATGAGCCGGTAGCACATTTTTCAATGATTTTTATAACCTAAATGTGTATTAAAAAAAAACTGAAAATGTGCAAATTCCATTAAAAGGCATCTGCGCAAATATCTGTGCAAAATTTCTTTGCAAAAAGTGTGCAATTTGCTTGCATAAATCCAATGACTGGAAGTTGGTCTAAATATAGATTTAGTCTGGAATGGGTAAAATAAGGTAAGTGAGGGGCATGGGTTTGCTAGAAAAGCCAGAAAATTTTAACTTCCTAGCTTTTTGAGTTATCACAAAAAATGATAGGGGGGGTGGGGGTCAAATAGGATAAGTGAGGGGCATGTATTAGTTAGAAAAGTCAAAAAATTTGAACTGTGCTTAAAAATTATCGCAAAAAAACTATAGAAGAATTGGGGTCACCATTACCCCCATCCCCCTAGTCTGTATAGGTTTTAATAAAACGACAGGGAAAAGGTTTATTAGGACTAGATATTTGTATTTTTGTATTTTTTACATTCATCTTTAAAGAGTTGTTTTGAGATTAATTGGGAGTAAATGTGTATTGTTTTGAACTGCAAGTTTGTGCACTGTGCAGTGTTCAATGAGAGGAAAATATGTTTTGTCGTGGAGTTAACGTTGCTTTCCAGATTTAATGCTTCCTCATAAATAAAATGTGCAGAGTATGTAACACAAATAGTTTAGATTGGACAAACAGCTGGTATACTCGGGTGTAAACTTTGAAAATCTCTGCTCAGATATTAACTGTAGTTAATTTTTATTAAAATAATTAAACATTCCTTAATAAAAAATGTTTTTATTTTCAATAATAAGATTTTTGCAAGTCCTACAGTGATAACCAGAAAACTCTGGAAAAGGAAAGCAACTTTTTGAATCGAGTTATACAACTTTGAATAGTCCAATGAATAAGAGGCACAGCAATTGAGCAGTGTAAAAAGACCCATTTCACTTAAAAAATGATTCAATAATTTGCTACTACAGCTATATGCTTTGTAATAGCCTAAAATTCACTTCAGTATTGCTTTAATGTTGTTCTCCTATTCTAGATTTTGCTGGTTATCACTGTATGTTAACAACAATTTTTAAAACACGAAAAACGATCGAAAATTTGATGGACTTTGAAGTCACAAAATTTTACTGATAAGTGTAATTGTGAGTGTGAGTTGTGAGGGGGACTGGGAGATGAAACTACTTTTCTTATCTTATCTGTGTAACTCAAACATTGCCGCCGATACATCACTTATAATTTATACGAGAAAAAATTATTTAACCCTTGATAAAAAGTATATTCTGTTTTAGTAAACTTGGTAAAAAAATACATATATTTACATTTTTGTGGGAACTAACTTGACACATAAGAAATTTTAGTTTATATAAAGGGATCATGCGATGCTTTTCAGAAGGTATTCTCGAATTATGAATGCTGAGATTAAAACGGTAGAAGATAACTACAGTATTGTAAAAAAAACTGAGATTAAAACTTGACTAATGACTTTTTTTTTAAATAAAAACATTTTCTTAGATTTCCTTCCCTTTTGTGGGGGAGAGAAACCTGGCTCCGGGGCAGGGAATCCTAGCGTTGGACGGAAATCCTTGGGGTGGGGTGGAGAATCCCGGATGGGGGATAGAAAATTAGACAATCTGGGGGGGGGGATTAGGGTTGCCAACGAAATTAGTGATTTTCTGCATTCCTATTTTCACATCTAGTAATTGGGTATCCTGTTGGTGTTTAGTGTAGAATCTTTAATATACAGGGTTACGCACAAAGGATGAGACTTTAATGAAAATCTGAAAGTGTTTAACCCTACCGAGGCTGGGGAGGGGGGGGGTGGGTAAGTGTTTTCCATCCCCCACTATGGTTTTTCTAGATAACTTAAAAACGGCTTGTTTGAAACTTCTTAACTTTTTCAACATCATACAAAGTTGTAAAGTTGTGAAAAAATTTTGGCAATTTTTTGTTTGTTTGAATGCATAGGGTTGAATATCCTTCTTCTTCTTATGATCTTTATTCAATATCAAAATAAATTAACAATAGTATATCTTATTCGCAAAAATTCTCTCATTTAATCTTCGTATATATTGCTGTAATGAGCCGTTTTTCACAGAGATCTCCAATGATTAATGGTTGAATATCCTAAGGGTGGAGCCGTGAATCCTGGGGTTGGGGTGGAGAATTTTGGTGATTCTTGGGGGTGGGGTTAAAAATCCTGGGGGTGGGTCAGATAATCCTTGGGTTGGGCGGATGATCCTTGGGGTTGCGCGGTGATCCTGGGGGTGTTGCTGTGAATCCTGGGAGTGTGGCGGTGAATCCTGGAGTATTGCAGATAATCCTGGGGGTTGGGCGGTGAATCCTAGGGGTATGGCCGAAAATCCGGGGGGTGTGGTGGAGATTCCTAGTGGCGATGAATCCTGGAGTGTTGCTAAGCATCCTGGGGGTTGGACGGTGAATCCTAGGGGTGGAGCGAGAATCCTGGGGGTTGGGTCGAGAATCCTGGAGGTGGGGAGAATACTCCTAGGAGTTGGAGGATAATCTTGGGGGTGGGGCGGAGAATCCTGGTGGTAAACAAAGACAAGGAGTTTCCTGGTATATCTTCCTTGATCGCCTTCAGTAAAAAACTGTAAGGAAAATTCTGAGAAATATAGTGACTGGGAAAGCAATCTACGCTTTTTTGTCTTTCATTTCAAAGTCTTGAAATTCTAGAGATTGGATTTTATTCTTTCTTTTAATTTACACAAACTAGCATAATGGTGTCTGAAAGTGAAACTAATATGATATTTATGAGTAATATTTTTATTTTTATTTAAAAATGCGTCGATAAGAGTCTAATAAAAAAGTGTTAGACAGAAAGTGTGAAAAATTAGTTCCAAAGTTAAGGTTCACTGACTTTTACCCAGCATCCCTGAGAAATTGATTCTTTGCCACAAACTTAAATTTCTAATCCCTACATCTTTGCAAAAGGTATTGTGTATCTCGTTAATATTTCAAACTTAGATTATTTGATCTAACAGTGGCCGAATTTAAAGAATTTGAGCGGCGGTTTAAATTTAAGCCGCGGTTTAAATTTGGTTGGTTCCACTTAAAATTGTATCAAATGTTTCAAGATTTAAGCCGGCGCTTAATTTAAACTGGGTTTTGGGGGATTTAAACCGCGGCTCAAATTCTTTAAATTCCATCTCATATTTAATATTTTGAAATACCATTGGGTTGCAAGGCTAAAGAGATTAGAAAATCAGATTTAGTTGCAAAGGTTCCAATTCTTTATGGAATAAGACATTATTATGAAAGCTTTGATCGATCTCAAAAACTGAGGTTCATTAAAATTACATTTTCTCTTTCGCCAACTTCTGAGTCAAAAGTAGTGCACTGTGATCCTGCTTCATTTGTTGCAAACAACGTAGGGTTTCCACGAAATGGCTAAATCTTTTGCGCAAAATTTGCGCTATTTTCGCACAATTTTTTTTTGCGAACTTTTGCGCTATTTTTGTGCATGAAACGCAATGAGTTTTGCGCGGTTTTGCGCTATTTTTTTTGCGCAATTTGCGCAAAACCGGAAATATTTTTTGCGAAAGTTGCGCATGAAACGAAATTTTAGTTTTGCGCAAATTTTTTTGCGCAATTTGCGCAAAACCGCAAGTTTTACGCAAAATGTAACTTTTTAGGCAAATTGTCAAAAATTGATATTCTAAATTTAGAATTAAACAACTGAAGATTTATTCCATACATAAAAAAAATATTAACATGCGAGTATGATAACGATTATACTACACTCAATTGATTACTTCCAGTTACAAAAAGTTTAAATTAAGGGACCAAAACTAATAAAATAGAAATTAGAGAGAGTGAAAGGGGTGAAATAACCTTAAATCTAGAATTTCATTTGACAGAAACTTGTTGTCTATATAATTATAATCAAATTAATAAAATAAAATAAATTTTAACTCTCAATTTTCAACAAACTTACTTGAGTGGTTGTGAGTATTTTTAACATTTTTTGATAAATTTAGCATTATTTCTCTGTATCATGGAAGCAGTTGCAGTATATCCCAATGAATCATGTAGCCTACAAACCCAGTATCTAGCACCAGTCTCACTCTCACGGTTAAACTTGAACTCAAAGTTCTGACGATCTTCTAGATTGTTCTTTTTCCTGCTGGACTAGATGAAATTAGCACAAGCCCAGTTTTCTATTGTTGAATCGTAGAACTAACATAAATTTTGAGTTGTTGCGAAGTTTGTTTGCCAATATTCGCAATTTTAGGCTAAGGTCACAGTTGACAAATTGTATTAATTGAACAAATGTAAAATTGACGAAATGTAAGATGACCAAATGTTAATTGACGTAATTATCCATCGAATCCATCCACTCCGTTTTTCCAGTGACATCTTTAATTTATTCTTTCTGCAGACTTTAAAGGCAGTTTTACTTTCAGTACGCTATCCGGAATAAAAACTAAAAATTAGTTTAAAAATTAATTTGTTTCTCATGACTTTCTTGGATGGATTTACCCCCTCTCCCTCCGGAATTCTAGTTAATTTCAGAAAATCTTTTTTTTAATCTAAAACTCTCCCTAGTAACGAAGTCTTGCTTTATCACATAAATAAAAAAAACATAAAAAATAAAAAAGTACGCTAAAGGGTCCATTTTAAATTTTCTTCAAAAAAGAATGTCTGTCTGTCCGAAGTTTTTTGACACAATTGCATTTTTGTGAAGTTAATATTTTATAATGTCTTCAAAATTTAAGGCATCAAAACTTTTAAAGTGTGAACATTTCACTGTTAAAATTTTACAAACATAATTCATCTTTTCCGTTGAGCTTCTTGATTACGAAAACACACAAACGAATCGTGTTTTTAACATCTGGGGAAACAAAATTTTGTGAATTAATTTATTAATAATTGTAATAATTGTATTAACATTTAATGTGTTTTTTTTCTCACTTGGAATTCTACATTTACTCTTTATAAGTAGCGTCGTCACCTGTCTTGTTATTTTTTGTTACTCAAACCATGGATAATTGACAAAATTACTCTTTATAAATAGCCTTTAATAAATTCTTATTTTAAATATGCCCTCACGAATCATTTATACTTCATGATACCATGCTGCCAGCTAAAGGGGATCTTATTACTTAAATAATTCGTTTCAACTCATATCAGAACAGGTGAAAAACAACTTTATATATGGTGGATGTTACTTTTGAGATCCTGCAGATTCTATAGATTTGCTGGCCGCTCGGACACTAAGAGAAGTGCACCTTGTCCCGCTCGCGATTGCAACTGCAGTGAGTTAAAAATGTCATCTTCCCTTAAAAAGGGGGAAAGAATGATGGGAGGGGTTGGCAATATATCCACAGCAAAGATTTTACAAGACTTCTTTATCAACTCGTCCAGACTTAATCTAATTAATGATGTTGCCCTAAATGATTATTTTTCACATTGGAATGATTAAAATCTTATTTTAAATAAAATCAGAGTTTGTATGTGTGATGTGCAGTGTGTTGTGTAATTTATTTAATGGTTCTCAATAATTTGTTAAATGTTGTTGGAACGCGGTTTGTAAATTGAGAACAGTCCCTTAGCGAACTTTGTAAATTTAGAGCAATCCCATAAATAGCTTGATTAAATTCGTGATTTGGTTCTGAATAATAATATTCTCAATATTTTTTACATATTCTGTTTGTTTATTTACTGTTTGTTTACAACTTTAAACCAGTTTGCA
>NW_019397523.1:55807-62760 GCF_000591075.1 Eurytemora carolleeae | reverse complement strand
GCTGGGCAAAGTTACACATGGGGGTGTAGTAATTCTATTTATAATTATGATCTCTGCAAGTTCTCCCGAGCTCGAGACCCAGCTGAGGTAATAAATTTACTCTTACTTTAACTAAATCATTTCTATTCCAAAACAAAGAGATAATTGACTTTACAAAACCCTCCTTTACATCTTGAATTATTCCTCCGGACGTATCAGCTGTGACGAAATTTGTGAAACCGAGCATGGATCGCAGTACACAGTTCACATTACAATGCAATTGCACACTGGAAGAGAATTCACTTACAGCCTGCTTGTTGTGAGGATGTGTCCAAGGTAGATTCCTTATCCCTAGAACGGCTCCGATTTCAGTCCCTAGATTCCTCAAATTGAGTCCTAGATCTGTGAGCAGCTCCGTCTCCGGTCTTGAGTCTGTCTGTTCTAGGCTGGTCTACGGTTGCAGTCCCAGTCCTGAGAGCATCTCCGAGTTTAGAACTAAGTCCATGCGATGAGTGATTCTTAGTTCTGACTGTCATGAAACCAGCTCAAACCAGAGATTATCGTATATCTCGTTACTAAACCTGTACACATTCATATGTGTACTGCTTAAAAATCCAGATTTTGCTAAAACTTAACATTAAAGTACCAACCTCTGTTTATAGTTTTCTTACAACGTTTTTGTGTTTTAGGTTCGTCAGTTCAAGCTGGACAATAAGCCTACGGAGCTAGAGGAGCAGCTCAAATGTGTAATCGACAAGGTCGCAGATTCTGTCGCTGTAAAGCACAAGGTTTCAATTTTTTTTTACATTTTTATTGAATCTAAAGCATCATTCAAATGTTATTAACTAATTCTTGTTTTATATTATAGGTCCTAGCCCCAGATTGCTATAACAACATGGCACTATTTGGTAACTATGGTTGCCGAATAGGCACAGGGAACGACCGGCCCTATAGCGGAGTTACCACAGTCGTCGATTTCTGCGCCCACGCGCACAAAGACAAATCTAATATGATCGGCGGCTGTACTGCAATTATAACGCTTACTAAGCCGGAATTGAGACAGGATTTGAGAGGTGAATAAAAATTAATTTCTTTAAACTTAATTATGGGTTTTCTAATCTACGCCATTTTTCATTTTCCGAGAACCCTTCTCTTTTACTATTGTAAAGCAAGTCTGTTCCAGGAGTTTAAAGAAATGGAAACTCGATTTTCGTTTCATAAGTTTAACTTTAAAAAATGAAAAACCTCTCTTTTGTCAACAATAATTTTATAAGATTCTAATTTATATATTTATTAGGACCCAATCCTGTTGGCGGAGGGAGTGGCGATGCTAGGGTTAGGGATGACGATGATGAACAACTTCACTGTCTTCCCCTCTATCTACCCTGTGCTACAGAAGCAGAGCTGGAGGCTTCTGTAGCAGACGGAGGAATACAAATATTAAATAAATTTAAGAAAAAGGTAGATCAATATTTACGGGAAAAAAACTTTTCGATGCATTATTTTTCGGAGAGTATTTTATCATTGAATCGAGGAAATAATTATATTCAAGGCTATATAAAATTTCATTAAAAGTGAAAGGGAAAAAACTTGAAATTATATTATTCCAAAAATATTCGAAAATCTTATTATTATTAAAACCTTTTTTTGGTTTAAAAAAATGCACAACACATTATATTTCAAACAAAAAACTTATTTTGATCTTTAAAATAAAATAAAAAGGTTCAAAAATCGTTTTACTATTATAAACTAGGAAAATTAACAACAAAACTTTCAAGAAAGATCAAATTATGAAACGAACGAGAGTTGAGTAATTTTAACTTGATGATAACGTTAAAACAAACCTTTGTTTAGGTGGTTGTTGGATCCAAGACTAAAAGCTGCAAAGCTCAAATGAGAGCACCAAAAAGTAAAGAAGTGGGAGAAGGTTCCCCACGGAAGAGAATAAAGAGGGAGGAATGGATTACAACTAGTCAAGCTGAACAGTCTCCTTCCCAACCCCAGTCCCCAACACAGCAGGAGAATGTCCAGGTTCCGATTTTTAAAACCGTGCTTATGAATCAAACTTTAAGTAATTCAGGTACAGAGTGATTTTTATTTGTTGAAATTAAATTAAATATTTGTTGCAGCAGTTCCAAAATGGGTAGTTCGTCGATCAAGCAAACTGGAAAAGTTTGTGGTCGTCTTCAAAACCAGGTATTTTTTATTCGATTATTTATTTATGGTAAATGTTTTATTAAGGTGGTGGTTGGTGGGAGGGGGAAATTTCTAAGCCATCGATTATGGTGTTTTTTTTTGTTTTGAAGGAGTTTGAAAAAAGAAAAAGTAGCTAATTTGACCCAAATCAATGGATGTTTTATCTTTAGACCTGGACATGAATGTAAAAGTGCTTGTATTGTTGTGGCACTTCTTCAGTATGATGCTCTGGACAGTGGACTTAGTGATTTTGCTCCAATTGCTTGTCAGCTGAAAACACTTTTAGCTGTTGGTTTTGTTTTCCCGCCAAATATTCGACTGAAGAATACAAAAGGGGAGAAAATGTCGGAGAAGAACCGTTTTAATCCTCAGGAATTTCCCGGATTTACTCCGGGGAGAATTGTTGATGGTGTTTTTACTCTGATTAATGGCTCTGATTAATGGCTCCCAAGCACGAGAACCTTTGCTGCAATCACAATCCGGGAATTCTCCGACACAACAATCAATAAATCAGCAGTTGCACGGGGAGCAAATACATTCTGAAATGTTGTTTCCTGATCTAAATCATTCATTTCATGAACATCATCTTTATTCGGCACAAGCAGCCTCAGCCATCCATTCTCAGCCGTAGCTCTTGTTACACCTCTGTAGAAGCATAATGTTAACATACTCCAAAGGATGATTGATAAAAGTGAAAGTTTATTCGATCTTTTGTAGAATTGATGGAAATATAAAAATATTGCGTATCCAACCTAAATAAATTGCTCATCCGACCTAAAAATATTGTGTATCGGACCTATAAAAAATTGCTCATCCGACCTAAAAAAATTGCCCATCCGACCTAAAAAACTTGCTCATCCGACCTAAAAAAATTGCTCATCCGACCTAAAAACATTGCTTATCCGAACTAAAAAAAATTGCTCATCTCGACCTAAAAAAATTGCTCGTCCGACCTAAAAATATTGCTCATCCGACCTAAAAAGCTCATCCGACCTAAAAACATTGCTTATCCGAACTAAAAAAAATTGCTCATCTCGACCTAAAAAAATTGCTCATCCGACCTAAAAATATTGCTCATCCGACCTAAAAAAATTGCTCATCCGACCTAAAAATATTGCTTATCCGACCTAAAAAAAATTGCTCATCTGACCTAAAAATATTGCTCATCCGACCTAAAAAATTGCTCATCCAACCTAAAAATATTGCGTACCCGACCTAAAAATAAATTGCTCATCCGACCTAAAAAAATTTCCCATCCGACCTGAAAAAATTGCTCATCCGACCTAAAAAAAATTGCTCATCCGATCTAAAAATATTGTGTATCCGACCTAAATAAATTGCTCATCCGACCTAAAAACAGACCTAATAATATGCTCAACCAACCTAAATATATCGGAAAACCTATATATTTCTCAAAGGATGTCAAACGGACCTATAAGCTTTTTTCGACCAAACCGACCTTTAAAGCACGTGCAAACTACTCGATATTTAGGTCAGAAAACCTTTAGGTTAGAATCATCTAGGTCGGTTTATACGGCATCAAGTTATATGTGCAGTTTTGGGTGCCAAATACTTGAACTATTTTTGTTGCACATTTGAACTTTTTTTTTTTGTTAGTTTTAACTCTAATAAATGCTTCAATTTAAACAATAAAGACTAAATAAACCAAAAAATAGTTAAGATGAAATAGTTCTATATATGTTATAGTTCAAAGATGTTCAAATGAAGTAAAGTATAGTTCAATCGAAATTGCAGTTAAAAATAAAATGAACAAAAAATAGTTCAAATGAGCAAAAAATATATATTATTTTTGTTCATTTGAACTATCTTTATGTCCATTATTTAAAAATATTTTTTTGATTATTTAAACCATTTTGTGATGCATATTACTTTTCGACCTACATCATATTTTTCATGAAATAAAAAATTTTTAAACTGCTTATTTAATTGTTCATGAATGATTGGAAGTAATGTGTTGAATAAATACAGGAAATGATGTCATTATCAGTAATTAGGATGAATAATAGTTCAAACGATCAATTATAGTTCAAATGATCAGTATTAAATATTCAAATACCTAAATAGATTTAAATACATAAAAAAATTAAAAGACGACTAGCTTCTCAAGAAATAAAGAGACGCGGGATAGTTTGCATATTTGTGCGCAACGTAATCTGCGCCAAAAGTTCAATTGTGATTATTGTTTTTACTAAAATTTAATCACTGGATGGGTATTTTTAAATAATATTTAAAGTTGATTTTTTTTTTACATTTCATGCATAATAAGGAAAACGATTTTTTATTAGTTTGTTTCCCCGAGTTCAGCTCATTCAGCGTCAAATATATTAAAGCAAAGTCGCATTCCGTTCGTTTAAACACAGAGGCGTCTTATGGGGGGGGGGGTCACAAGGAGCGCAATAAGTTTAGTTTAGATTTTTAAGAAGAGAGTTTCTTGTGGCTCCACTTTTTTACTCCAATTGAAGATTTATTTTATAGAAATTAAGTTTTGCTAACACATTCCACCTTCCACCACCAAGCTGGTAATGGTGTTGACATTAAAATTGCCAAATTTACTGTAAAAAAATATCCATGGGGGGGGTAAAAATTTTTGGAATATTTTAAGTATCCCGCCCCCTCTGGATATTATCATAAGCTGCCCCTGTTCACATATTACAAAACTAATTAATAATCATTCTTGCTTATTATATTTTCGTTTAAAAGAGTATCCATAAATGCCTCAAACTGATTTTTTTAGGTTCAAAAATAAAATGTTGATAATATTAAGCGTTTTTTTTTGGGCTGGGGAGGGTGGGGGGGTTGGCGTGTTTACCGTTGTTTTAGAATTTGTTAACAAGAAGAAACGGGATTTAGGAAATAGGAATGATAATCTAGGATATTGAGCATACTTAACTATTTTTTAAGTAATTATTATTTTTTATTAAAAAAGTTGTTGTTTTAGAGTTGAATAGTTAGTATGCACCACGGGCGGGAGCCCCCGCCACGGGTTCACAGGGTCGAACATCCTGGTCACAGGGGCGGGGATCCAGATCATAGGGGTGGAGATCCAGGACATAGAGGCGGAGATCATAGATCGAGTAGAGAGGTGTCAGGACATAAAGATAATCATGATCCATCAAGACGAGGCCATCATCGGGACCATGATCCTCGACACCACGGTCCAGGAATGCCTAGACGACATTTAAATGATCGACACCATGTCCCACAGAACGGTCCGAAGGATCGACATAGAGGCGGTGGGCCAGATAAACATAGTAATGGACCTCCTCCTCCTCCCCCTCACCACGCTCCGCTTAGTCATCCTCCCCCTCCTAAGTTCACAAGTTATAAACTAATCATTGATCCGTTTATCCACAAGGACGTGAAGGAGAAGGTCGTCAGGTATGACGGAGAGATCCCGGGGGATCAGCACAGTATCACACCTACTCCGGTGGACCCGAGGAAGCGGACTCTGAACCTCTGGAAGTTGGAGAAATCGGAGGCTCTCGACCTCCCGGTGCCCAGGTTCATCATTGATTCCAACTACACGGGAGAGCCTCCTAAGGTTGAAGTGACTCTGGATAATCTAAATGATAATGTGGATAAACAGTTTCTAGGGAAAACACTACAAAAATTTGGTGAAACAGAAAGTATTATCATCGAATACCATCCAATAACAAACAAACATCTAGGTATACACATTTTCATCTTATAATATGTATGGTTGGAAATATTCTAAGGGTAAATGGAAAGGGAAATTAGCAAGTTTTCCCTTATTACCGAAACATGGTATAAATTTTCAAGAATTACAATGGGTTATGAAGCTCTAGGGGAAAATAAAAAATTTACATCAATTGACATGGGTTTTCACCCTTTCTTGATAATTATTTAAAAAATGCATTTTGTTATCCTTTCAAACCTTTTTTCTTCAATTTAGCGATGATGAAATTTTATTTGATGGGAAGGGAATGTTAATTTTCAAGATAATTTATTCTCTCTTTAACAATATATTTCAGAATTACCCCATTCCCCTGGGGGGGATCTTTGATAATTTGGGGATTAAATGTGAAATTAGACATTATGGGACAGCTTTTAAATTCTTTTTGATACTATTCACCCATAAATTCATTGATTTTCCATAATTCAGAGATAAAACCTAAAAGATTTCCTCTCCGGGCAAGCAAATATATTTTTTTGGGGGAAAATATTTTTCAAAAGGGGGGGACCGGTGGCGGGGAGAGGAAAACGATTTTTCGCGAAGATATACATCCTTGCCCCATTATCTATGTTTTATCATTTGAATATGTTCAGGTTTAGCCCGTGTTGTGTTTAAGCTTGTGAAGGGAGCTCGGCAGTGTGTTGCTAGTCTGCATGGGAAAACTATGATGGGAAAGGAGGTCAACTGCTACCTGGATCCGAGGGGTCAGTTTTATATTATTTGTTAATTGTGGAATATATAGTTTGCAATTGTTATCGTCAAGTTGATAATTTGATTGAATTTTGACAAGCCATAGGACTAAATCAATCTAAATTAAGGAGCTTTTATTTTTCTGTTTGACAAATATGATCTTTATTAAGGGTTTGTAGGAAAAAATGAAAAAAGGAAAAGGGTGAAAGGGAAGGATGAAAGGGGGAAAATGGAAGGTTACAAAGAAAAGAGAAGGAAAGAAAAATGTGTGAAATATTTTTTTCTACTAGTTTTGGCTCACACTGGAGCAAAGCAAAACCTTTTTTGGGGAAAATATGATATTTGAACATTCATGACTAAAATGTCCGGGGGG
>NW_019397523.1:32300-55799 GCF_000591075.1 Eurytemora carolleeae | reverse complement strand
GGTTTTAAAGTATCGAAACACACGAATTATCTTATTCTAATTTCTAATTTCAGTTTTTCTAATTTGATTCGAACTTAACTCGGGTTTTGATGAAAACGGGACCGTAGGTTAACAATCTGAATCGAGGATCGATAAAATTCGAAAGTAAATCACTATCTTTCTTTTAGCTGAAAGCCTCGAGGAACATTCGATTTTATTGTTGTGGAAACTTTTGAACAAACTCGTTAAAGTTTAATCTTTTGTTGATTTATAAGTTTCCAGCACAGTGCTTAAATGTTGTCATAAAATAATTATTTAAATACAATTAAAGGGATGGCATGTGCTAAGATGTTTGATGAGTTGACACGTATCAAGGAACCAACCCCTCCACCACCTGAACCGCAACATGATGATCCTCCAGCACAACCTGAGGTTAGTCTCCATCTTCCCCTGAGTGTATATTTTAATAAAAAGGGTATCCTCTCCCGCTGAAATAAATATCTAAAATTATATAAAAAATTATAATATTATATAGTTTTTGAGTGAAAAGGGTTAACAAAAGGTTATATAAAATCTTAAATTATTCGCCCGCCACACTTGGGTTAAATTTTTATAATATTTTCCTCTATTTTTATCTAAACAGAGTATTTATTTAAACAGAGAATTCTTATCAGTTCGTTAGCCATCCCATTGATGACTGGTGTAATTCAAAATTATTATTTTTTGTGTGGGGGGTAGGTCATTCTTGGATGTTCTGTAATCCAAGTGACCCTAATGACCCTCTTTTTATCAATTATCTAAAAAAAAATTATTGCGTTTTTTTAATTGATTTTGATGGTTGGGATATTTCTCAGTCTCCTTATTTGTGTTTAAATTTTATCAACGCAAAATTTTAACATTTTTCTATCTGTTCAGGAAACTAACTGGGAGCAGGAGAATGCGTCCTGGGACCAGGACTGGAGCCGTGGAAAGAGTTGGAGGGAGGACGCAGGACGTGAGGAGGAAGGTTGGAGACGTAATGCTTGGGATAATGATGATGCCCGTCATCCTGGATGGGATGAAGAGGACGCAAGGGATGCCTGGGAGCATCCGGCTTATGATGATTCCAGACACGGAAAATCATATTCACATAGAGATAGATATATGTAAGTCTGAACGTAGAGAGTAGTGTTGATTTTTTAAATATAGTTTTCTACTCATTCTTACATTGATGACTAATTTAATTAGACTCAAGCTCTGGCTTTTTGGGGTTTGGTCGTCTCTAGATGGGGTTGCAGAAAAATCTTGGATTGTAACTCAATTTTTATTAATTTTCAGGGATTCCAGGACTTCTTACGAGAACTCTAACTCCTGGCATGACCGGCGTGGACGAAATCGTGGTCCTGAACGAGATCAGGCCAGGGGTCGGCGGCAGGACCGAGGCTGGCGCGGACAGAAACATCCGGACGACGAACCGCGGCGGGACGACGAAGATTCAGAATCGCAGTGGTCGAGGCGATTCCCTGACACGGACTCAAGATTTAACGATTCCCAAGATCTTTTTCCCGACCCAGAGAAATCAACCTCACTACCTCCTCTCAATTCGGCCTTACCCTTACTTCCGCCTCCGATATCCGCCTCGCTTGCGCCTCCAGTGGAGGAGGCAGAACAGAAATTTGAAGAGGAGAGATCTATAGACCTGGACACTAGACTGCAAATGTTGATGAAGGGTAAGACGGCGAATATGCCTGCCTTCCTGCTTGGTAGTGAGAGCTCAGAGGCGGAGCAGGAATCGTTTCCTCCGCCCCGCCCTGGACCTCTTTCTCGCACCCCATCGCCATTTCTTACAAGGCAAACATACATATTTTACTTATTTTGGTTTTCTAGTCTAATGATATTTTACCAATCTTTTTCTTCATTTCTAGACATTTTAAGGATCTCAATTCGAATATAAGAGGTGTATACTGTATATTTTCAAGAAGAATTATTTTAAATTTCCCTTTTAAAACTATTTTTTTCCCCAGAAGTTATATATGTAATTGCAGAACAATATAGACTTAAAGCGGAATTGGAGAAAATAAACGATTTTTGGGTTAAAAAAAAAGGATGATGTTTGTATAATTTTTCATGTTTACACCAGAGCATCTAAAATCATCCCCCCATGAATAAAAAATTATTTTCTAGCTGTTTCTTTATGTATAAAAGTTTTGTTAAGAAATCAAAAGTTTTGACTGACGAAATTAGAGGTTTAAGAAATATTTATCTGCAATTTAAAAATAATCGTACATTTTTCAGTTCAAAAGTGTTAAAAATCTCAAAAGTGCGCTTAGGACATGCGTCATGCAGTTATCAATTCTTTACACTTGAACAACTTTAATGGCATATATAACGTTTTAGTTCAGTAAATTTTGCTTGCATTTTACAAATTCGGATTCCTTCAGATAAATTGCAAAATTAGGGGGGTGAAATGGATACATACATTTGTGTGGTTAATATACAGAACCCTAGTAATATATGTTTATGTACAGAGAGCAGTACATGGCTAGTCATTCATTAACCTTGGAACAGGAGGACCTAGATAGGGTCAACCTCAGCCTACCAAACATTCAACCATTTAATAAAGGTAATTTTTTTAATCTCTTGTTACTTACTTGTTACTCGAAGAGTTATCCTCAGAGCTCCGGTAGGAACATAGGCGAGGATGTCTTTAGGATCGTCACGGAGTATTGATCAGTCTTCCTGGTTGGGCTCCTCAGTGCTCTCCATACTCAAATACTCCTTGCACAGATCAATTATAAGTACATTTTACAGTTGCCCAATGTCAATAGAGTCCAGCAGGGTCCAAAATGTGTTTAAAGTTCTTGCCTCTTTTACTTCTACTGAAAGTTTATTCCGTTTAGGAACAACGCGATTAGAGAAAAAGTTTTTCTTGACATCTGTTGGTGATCTTTTTGGTATCAGATTGTCGTGATATGCTATATGTCTGGTTAACTTAGTATCGTCAACTTCAACCCTACTGATCTACTCTGTCTATTCCCTTCATAATTTTGTAGGTTTGGATCAGGTCTAGTTTGGTTCGTTTGTCCTTTAGTGGCAATAAACCTAATACATCAAGCTTTTCCTCGTAAGTCTTGTCATTTAAACCAGTGATCATGTTGAGCACCGTGCGCTTAACCTTCTCAAATATTTCAATAGATCCTGTCCAGTCCAGGGTGACCTGGCCGAGACCGTAAACTCTAAGTGGCAGCGGACAACCTCACAAAGGTGGTTCTGTCCCGGTACAGAAATGTCCTGGTAATTTGTCTTAGAACTGTAGATACCCTCCTTGAAGCTCTGCACATTGCAGAGAGGGTTTAAGGGTTTACTACCACTCCTATGTCTCTTTCTTTGTTTACCCTCTGTAGTACCGATCCTGCCATAATGTATTCACAATGTTGGTTGCTCCTACCGACATGCATAACTTTGCACTTTTTAACGTTAAACTCCATATACCAGTCTTCTGCCCAAATTAATAGATATGCTTTAGAAAATGCATACTCGTTTCATCCTTTGTATCTTTGTGTTTTTTACTAATTATTGTTGATTTTATCTAGGTATCCAGGATATTGAGGGAATGTCTCCAATATCTGATCATGAGATGGGTCAACATGATTTCCTCCGTCCTGGCGCAGGTCAGGGGTTTCTTGGTGCTCCTGGATACTGGCAGGGACACTTCCCTCAACCCTACCAATCCTGGGACCCGGGGGAATATGCCCAGGTATAAACCAGCTTCATGTAAAACGATAAACCGGGGTGTTTATTTACGTCAAAAATCACCCCCCCCCCCACCCCCTTAACTTTATCTGATAAAGATTTGCAGATATCGTGAATTTATTCAGAATGCGATAAATCGCGCACATTTTTAATCGTTTTTTTCATGTAGAAATCTACAGTCCACAATTAAGCCTGTAGGTTAATTTAATCAGGCATTTGAAGAATAAGATTCAAATTTAAACTTGATACAACTAAGATAGGTTAAAAATCAAATCTGCACGAATCAAAATTAACATATGTAGGAAAAATACTAAATTAAAATTAGCACAAATCTCAAATGTTGAATTGAAAGCAATAGAAAACACGATTTGAAAAGAAATAGTCAATTGAAGTTCGACAGAAAATAATACTAGAAAAGAGCAATAAAGTAAGGAAATATACTGAGGATTTAAGAAATAACTCTGATTTGAAGAATCTCAGATATTGAAGAGTTGTATCTGCGCCCAGGACATGATTCATTTTTTATATCACTTATCCGGGTCCAGATTAAACCTTAATGTTTATAAGGTTTACTTATTATTTTAATGTATAAAACATACATTGTGTAGGGTTGGGGAGGAGGAAATGAGTATGGATATGAGAATAATCAGAGATACGACGAGCAGATGGAAGAGACAGAGCAGGAAACTTTCAATATTTTTAACATTTTACACTTTCAAAAGTTTTTATTTACATAAACAAATTTTCATCTTTCATCTTCATTTTAAAAATTTCCTGACATTAATTTCATTTTACCCCCAAATATTAATGGAAAAACAATTTTTCTTAAGACACACCTGAAACCCAAGACCCATTTCAGTTCTGATATTGAATATTTCGCTACAGGAGGCAGTGCCTGGAATTAGGAAGAAGGGACGGAAGGACATGCTCAAGTCCATCATGGACAGTGTAATGAAGGTGGTCGAGTCCGAGCTTAAATCTATCCTAAACAAGGACATTAACAAGAAACTGTGCGAGTCCTATGCTTTCTTGCTGTTCGACAAGTGGTGGACTGAACAGGAGACTAAGTACAAACGTGAACAGGAGTTGGAGTTTAAGAAGAAAGCAGGAACCTCGGGAACAACAGCCCTCCTCCCAGATCGAGAGAAGGTTTTTTTTTTTAACTTTTAAGACTTTTTTACTTTAAAATATGTTTTAATCGTTTTAAAAAATAATAATTTAAGAATTTAAATAGAAAACAAAAGAATTTTGGTTTTAAAGTATCGAAACACACGAATTTTTTAATTTTCCGCCAAATCTTTGGAAAGCTATCTTCAATTAATTCTTAAAATATAAAATAATTATTTTTGAAATTCATAACATTTTAATTTAAGGTTGAAGCGTTACCTCGGATCCCTAAACCTGAAGATCTCAGCAACCTTATTGAGATGCAGCGAGAGTCCGGGGCTTCAACCTTCGGTGCCGGCGGGAGCCTGGGTCTAGGATTCCGAGGATCTATTCCTAAGTTTTCTAAGAGGATTGAGAAGAAATCTGGTGTACCTGATAAGCATGATAAACTTGAGAAAAACGAGAAACGGGAGAAATCCGATAAATCGAAAGAAAGCAAACTTGAAGGACCTATGGATAAAAGTGATAAGAAAAAGAAAGACAAACATAAAGAGAAAGAGGAGGAAAAAGAAAAAACCGAGATTAAGAAAAAGTCTTCCTCGTCCACAATATACAATGCAATATACAGTGAGAGTGAAAGTGACCGGGAAAAGAAGAAAGAAAGCGAGGAGAGTGAAAGCTCAGACATAGAGTCATCGGAGGAAGATTCTAGTGAGGCTAGTGATAGTTCTAGCTCGTCAAGTAGTGATAGTGAGAGTGGGAGTGAGTCTAGCAGTGACTCAGATGTTGTGAGTGTCAAGTCTAAATCAAGATCGCGTTCTGTTTCCTCTGAGCGACCCAAGTCGCCAATCCTTGTCAAATCTCGAAGTAAATCTGCCTCCCGGAGTAAATCTCCGTCTCCGTCCGTCCCAACCACTCCGGAATCAACCCCCCTAAAAGCTGAACCTGAGAAAGCTATTGTCCTTGATTCTGGTTCTGTATCTTCTAGTCCTATACCTTCTAGACCACCTACACCAGACACCAGAGCTGCTCCCAAACCAACAGTTATAGACGGTAACAAATTCAATAATCTTATAAAATTGAAAGTAGTAAGTTCTGCTTTTTGTTGTCTTATACAATAGTAAATATATTTTTCTCCTTCGTCGTAATTTTAAATGGCCCTCCATTTATTAACAAAAACAAAAGCAGGGCATGCCCGATTCACAATGCTCCACTTGAAATTCGGATAATATTGTTTCGGAAGCAAGAAATGTCCAACTAAATTTTGCGGAGAAATCACGAATAAAAACGAAAATGTTCAAAAACAAAATCATGCGTATCTAATTAATTCTTGATTCTCAATGGAGTACCGTTGTGAATCGGACATACCAGTAAAGGGTCAATTGAAATTACGTTTACAGAGTCCGAATTTAATGATTTTGAGCCGGCCTAAAACCGGTGTCAATTAAGCGCCGGCTTAAATGTTGAAACATTGAATACAATTTAAAAGTGGAACCAACCATATTTGATCCGCGTCTCAAATTTAGGCCGCGGTTCAAATTCTTTAAATTTGCCCTTTCGGCCTCATTATTGCCTTTAAAGAAAATCTCTGAAAAGTACAGGGTTGTTAATTCTTCTTAATATTAAAACTAAGATTTGATTTCTCTTCCATAATTTCTTTTCCTAATTAGATAGATTTTTAAAGATTTTCCAGAAAATCATTTTGTCCTTTAAAATTAAATATTTTTGAAATACTTGAAGCGAGAATCGCCAAAAAATGTGTATAAAGCTAAAGCTGATTAGTGGGGCAGGGGCGGAGAAGAAAAGGAATAAACGTTTTGAATGTAAATTTTTTCCGCCGTTTGATCTTGATAACTAGTTTTCTTTCCTGTTTCTTAATCCTACGGGGAAACAAATAATATACAGCACACCCCTGTAATATTAACAAACCAAAATCAAAAAACCTGAGATAAGTAATATTGTTTTTCAATATTTTTACAATATTGTTTTTCAGTGCCTGATCAGAGTGATACAGATACAGGAAGTGAGGTTGAAATCTTGAATGAAGTATCTACTCCGGGTCGTGGAACTAGCTCCGCTGTCACAGCTGCCGAGGCGCTGGTCGCTCTTAGTACTCAGGGTCCTTCAACACCGGTTAAAATCCGCCACATCGAATCCTCTCCTCCTCACATCATGGATCATTGCTACGCCCGACCCGCCCCTTCAAAACCACGACGGGATACCGTTTCCTCACAGGATGGTGGCGGCGGCGGTTTCGACCATGACTACACTAAACCCAGGACACCGCCGAGAGCCGCCCCGCCTAAGCCTGTTCAACCGCCGAAGGAGCGTTCTGTTGCTATTAAAAAGAGCTTGCCGATCCAACCTGTGAAGTTTAAAGCGAAGGATATGGCTGAGAAGTTTAAGATTCTTTATAAGTTTCTGACAGACGGAGTAGATCTAGAGGATGTTATGTATCTCAAGCGTAGTTACGAGATGGTAATTAATCTTTTTAATTTTTGTTAGTTTATTATTAAGCGTGCTGTGGAGCCGCCCCTCCACTCCTTCCTTCTGAAAGATATCAACCCTCTCGTGACCTATTTATCTTAACCCTAATTACGGGGGGGGGGGGGGCGTTCCCCTTAAGTCTTTTTTTTGGACTAGCACTCTTACTTCTGAAAATCATCTTGTTTCTTAACTTTAGAAATATTAATTAAGAATTTTTCGGAGAGGAACTTTTTTTAATACAAAGGGTATGGTTCAGGACCATCTTAAGACTGGTCGTGGTAATAAAAAATCCAAAATAGCATATACATTTTTTGTTATTAATTTTAGGGAAATAAGTAATTTTTATGGTAAAATTAATGATTTTTTTTGTAAAAAGTTTTAAAAGGCCCGTTGATCTTCAACTTTTCATATTTTATTCCTCGGGTAACTCTTGAACATTTTATATCCCTGAATGTTCTAGATGCTGAATGAAGGACTGAACCAACCCAACCTGACCTGGATCAATGACACTCATTGGGTGGATCATCCCATCACCTTAATCCCTGATCCTCCAAAGAAGAAAAGAAGGATAGAGGATTTCTCTAAACCTCACACAACAGGGAGTGCTAGGTGAGAGATCGATCAATCTTCAGAGTTTGTGATCTTGGTTTCCGATTATTCTTAACACCCCCCCTCTCCTCTTACTTATCTTACTTTCCCCTCCTCTTACTTATCTTTCTCCTCTTACTTATGATTTATATCAAACTAGCTTGGAAGTTTGAACCCCAACTTTGTCTGAGAACTAAACTTTCTCTATGAGAGAAAACCCACTCAACTTAGAACCTTTAAATCAAGATAAGAACATTCCCGAGTTTCCCAATCAAAATTTGAGACAAATCGGTCAGGGGTTTATGAGTTATGATCGAGCATGTAAACAAACAAACAGAGATTACTATTTTATATATAAAGGAGAGGGTGAGTTTGACCAATTTGAATACATTTGGGAATCCTGTCTTCATTTTTTTAAGGAATCTGAAAGAAATTTTGCATATGGGTACCGGTAATGGGCATCATTTGAATAAAATTTAAAAAAAGGTGGGAACAAATTTTTTCCCACACTTTTCCCCATTTTACCATGTTTTTAAAACTTTTTTACCAAAAAAGTCTGATTGAAAGACAAGCTAGTTGTTTTAAACAGATACCTGTTAGTCAAGAATCTCATTACTAACATCTGAACGAAGTTTAAGGTTTTTCAGATAAATTTTCCCCATATTTTATCATATTTACCCACTTTGATAATATTTTTCACATTTTTTGGATTTATGAATTCATTTTTCATTGAAAATTAAAAAATCTTTTACACACAGGCCTCAATTGGATAGAATTTTTGAAAAACAAAATAAAAAGGGGGAAAATATTTTTTCACTCTTTTTTCACCCTTCTATGTGTTTAAGACTTTTTTACCAAAAAAGTTTGATTGAAAGACAAGCTAGGAATCTTATTACGAACATCTGAACAAAGTTTAAGGTTTTTCAGATCACTTTTCCCATATTTTATCATATTTTTCCACTGAATATTTTTCACATTGATATCTTGATTGATTGATTGATTATGTGATTGATTGAGCGACTGCTTAATGATTCAAATAAGGCAATGTTCGAAAGTTCTTTATTTTTTGATGAAACTGAATCCATGAATCAAGAAAATGTGAAAACTACTGACAAAGTGGAAAAATATGATAAAATATGGGAAAATAGGTTAGTAATGAGATTCTTGACTAACAGGTATCTATTTAAAACACATAGCTTGTCTTTGAATCAGACTTTTGGGTAAAAAGCTTTCAAAAATATGGTAAAAGGGCGAAAAAAATCGTTTTCCCCCTTATAATTTTGTTTTACAAAACTACTATCCAATTGAGGCCTTTGTGTAAAAGATTTTAAAATTTTTTCGGTTTTTATTAAATCGCACAAGATCATATCAAATATTCTTTTCTAATTTTATTAAAAGGAACAAAGCTTTGAACGATTATTTATTTAGGACTGAAGGGTACTACAAGATGGATCCCAGAGAAAAATTTAGAACAAAATATCATTTCCATCGGCCGGGTGTGGACGCTTTCAACACGGCGAAAATCGGCCACGGGAATAGTCAAAAACCACAGGTCTACCGTAATTTATTTTTTTATTTTTTATCACTTATGTATGGCATACCCTCTTCTCCTTCTCAAAATTTCGATCTTGTACAATGGGAACTAGAAAAGTCTGGAATGGGAAGACGACTGTTAGATTGAAGTTTATACAGTGCAATGAACATAGAAATAAGTGATTTACCAAGTCACAAGTAAAACTACTTGCGTTGTCATCAAATAGACTTAATTATTTTTTAAATTTATTTTTCAAAATTTTTAAAGTATGTTTCTATTTAAAGCGCTGAAAAATGTCAATAAAACATTACCGTGCCTGTGAATTGCAGAAAAAGTCGCCATATGAATAAGTGCTGACATATTGCAAAATGTTCGTCTTGATAAGCTCTCTCAGAATCTCAAAAAAACTTACATGGGCTTTTTTTATCTATTAGAGATCCTTCAACTACATTGTTCATCCTGTTCCACAGTTTTTTTATTTATTTTTTTTTAAATATTTTTAAATTTTTATATTGCAGAAAGCGATCAGTTTATCCCGTGAGGCGAGGTCCCAACAACGTCGTATGTTGACCGCTCTTGGAGACGAGTTCTTAGAATCTGATCTTCTCAAGTTCAATCAACTCAAGTTCAGGAGGAAAGCCATGAAATTCGGTAAGTTAAGGATTTAACATGGATTCAGGGGACGTCTGGAGTTAAACTTTAAGTATATTTTTTGTTAAAATTTACCAAATGTGGTTTTATTTGACCTATTTGACTTTATCTGTGAAGATTTTCAAAACGTCCAATCCTTATTCTACAAAGTATACTATTTTAAATTGTGATTTCTCTGTTTAAGTGATTTGCGGATTAATTTTACTGAAACAATGAAGTAACTCGTCAGAATTCAACACGTTTTTAAATAGAAAAGGGACGCCATTCATCTAATTGTTGCTCAGATAAAGGTTTAAATGGCACCAATTCTAAATCGGAAATGCCACTCCGTTTTAAATGGAAAGTCACTTCATCTTCAAGTGCCTTCAAGTTAAAATAAAATCCTGAATAAGTCGTGTGAGTTTTTTTTTTAATTCAAGATTTGATTCGAACTAAATTATTCACAATTGAATTATTGTCAGCCAAAAAAATATTGATTTTATTTTTATGATAAATATTTGTGAAGGTAAATCTGCTATCCATGACTGGGGTCTGTTTGCAATGGAGAATATTGGAGCTGACGAGATGGTGATAGAATATGTTGGTGAAGTAGTCCGCCCTCTACTCTCAGATATCAGGGAGAAGAGATATGAGAAACAGGTAGAGTGATTAGGACAATTTTACTTTTAGAACTGTATAGTATATACTCATTTGACTTGTGTTACTCTTTGAATTTTTGTCACTTAAAAATTTGACAGTAGAAGAGTTAAAGGATTACTTTGTACAAAGATTATTCGTAAAACAAAAAATGTTCTTAATTGTTAGCTCCCTACGCATGTTTTGCTTATTTTTGGATGTTTGAAGTTTTAAATATGACGTTGAATTGAATCACAGTGAAACATGCATTAAATCCACGGGTTCTTCATCTAATATTATAAAATTTACGTTTAGGGGATTGGTTCGTCCTACTTATTCCGTATTGATCTGGACTATGTGGTGGATGCGACCAAAGCAGGGAATCTGGCCCGGTTCATTAACCACAGCTGCGAGGTAAGGATCATAAGGATCTCAACTTTATGTTAGCCCGGTTCATAAAACCAGATGCGGGAGGTAGAAATCATCATTTTATTTAATTTCCTTAACTCACAGGTAGGAATCATTATTTATATTAGCCCGGTTTCATTTCAGTAGGGATTTTCTTTTTTAGCCCGGTTCAAGATTGGGATCGTCATTCGTCATTTATTATCGATAGTCCGGTTCATAAACCAAAGCTGTGAGGTTTGGATTGTCATTTTTAGAGTTAGCCCGGTTCATTAACCACAGTTATGAGGTTTTTAATATTTTTATTCAAATTTTTGTTAGTTGTTGAGGTGTAAGAGTGTCTTTGGGGACTGAGCCTATTTAAAGATAAAAAACTTATTTTTCCTTCCCCCCCCCCTTTTTCAGTCTTTAACGGTTGAATCTCCCCCTTTAAAAAACCTTTTTTTAAATGTTTATTTATTCTGTGTATTTTAGCCGAACTGCTACGCCAAGGTGATCAAGATTGACGGAGAGAGCAAAATTGTTATTTATAGCAAACAACCGATAGCCATAGGAGAGGAGATTACTTACGATTACAAGTTCCCTATTGAAGATGAAAAAATTAGGTAAATAGAATATTCATAAATCACTGACCGGAACTATTTTCTCATGTTTCAACCTTGATAACCAGTAAACTCTGGATCAGGAAGACGACTTTTAGACTAGAATTATATCTTTAGATAGTCCAATGAACAAAAGAAACAGCAATTGTACAATATAAGCAGATTGCAGACCCATTTCAAGTGCTTTAATAAGTTACTAGTAATACTATTTGCTTTAACATCAAATACATTTAATTATTGCTTTAAGTTTTAATATCGTCCTCTTTTCCCACTGGTTCTCACTGTATTGTAATATAAAGAATGTTTGAAAATCGGGAATATAAAGTCGATTTTTTATCTTCAAAAAATTCTTTCGATTTCCTACTTTTATCGAGAATCCTCAAAAAGATTAAAACATCTCCATAAATTTTACTCAGACAAAGGTTTAAACTTGGGGTCCGTTGTTAATCAGAGCATGTGTATCTGGAAATGTAGCAGTTTTTGAAATTATATTAAAATTATCTTTTAATAGGAATCATGTAATTCACTTTATTTTATTCAAAATTATAATTTCAAGTGGTCCTCCATTCCAAGAGAAACACTATTTACCCTTTAAACCTTTATCTGACCAAAATTGTCGATGATCGAGCTTAATGAGTGTATAATTCTGTCAATTTTATTTTTTCTTCAATGTTTCTGTAACAGTTGCAAGTCAAATTTTTTTTAAGTAATTAATTTTTAGAGTTAGTTAACATTCATTTCTGATGAATCAAAGCATTTAATTTACCATTGTTATTTTTCCAGATGTCTGTGTGGAGAAAAGAGCTGCAGAAAATACCTCAACTAACTGGATTAAGTCAAGCAAAGAAAAATCGTTAAAATTTCGATGCTTTCTCAAGTTCAAAAAGTACACTTTTTATATGAATGTAATTGCTCAGTGCCGTACTCAGCCCAAAATATGATGTACTGTGTTCTCAACTCTCAACCAAGTAGTGTACTGTTCACTATTCTGTTCCCGTGGAAAAAATACCCTTATATTTTGGCATTGTAATTATGTAAACTTAAATAAATCTCAGACCATGTGTTCAAATGTAATATATTTACTTTTAGATAATACGATGTTGTTGGAAGTGATTATTTCCTTGCCAGCGAAATTCTGTGCCCTAAGAGATGTCTAATTTCTTCTTAAAAGAAAAATATCCTTCCTAGGAGAATAAGTTAAAAAGGTGTTATTGAAGCATTTTTTGCATTTTTTGCCTTCAATACGATTTTTTATGAAATATCTACAATGTATTTTAAGAATCTGATCGCCTAGATGAGATGATTGTTAACAAAAACATTTAACAAATTAACATAGTGATTCATACAGGGATATCAACCTAGGAGTAAGAAAAAGAATCATTACCATATGATTATACAATATACATGCTTTGCGGACGGTACTTCATTTGTATAAGAATTATTTGTCTAATGTACAATTACCGCGTGTACAATAACCTATTCTGAATATTTCTTATATTATAATGGAGTACCGCCTGCAAAGCATGCATAATCTTATGGTAGGGCGGGCCGCGTCAGTTGTATCTCCCTTCTATATCATACTCCTTGATATAAACTAAATATGGAGCTTTACTGGATATGGCTATGAGTATGTACGGTCTTTTCTTTTAGAATCGTTCGTTAATGAGAGCCGACAGCGGGGTCGTTCGTTCTTTTACAAACCATTCATTTCTATTCTGAATTCTTTGAAATAATGATAGGAAACGGTTTACTGTAGTTCATGGTAAACGGTAAGTATCGTTAACGATGTTAATTGTTAAAAATGGTAAAGGGCAGGGTATGCAGATTCGTTCATTTTTGATCGTTCGTTATTTTTTTGTAGCAATGGCATCGTTAACAGTAAATTCCGTTCGTTCCATGGGGGGGGGGGGGGGGAGATCCGGCCATAACAGGTGGTATGCCACCCCCACCGATACGGAAGATAAAAATATGTAAGTTCGGTTTCTGTTAAAGAAATCGTTTTGAAATTTATTTTCTCGAACAGAGTTACCAACAAAAGATGAGACGAATGTACGGAATTTATACGGTCTTTTCCTTATAATTATGATGAACTGTAACCTTGTTTTTTTCTTGGCTAATTAATCATTGAATAAGCCAATTAAAGACTATTATATCCAAGGCATAGACAACTAAATTTTGGAATTGTCATAGCAATTAAGAACTTCAAGTCGTTATTCCAGTCGCATCCTTTGGGAGAATCCTGTACAGGATGTATACCGTGTACAGTGTATATTGTAGAATGTGGGTGTTCAGGTTGTTAAATAAGGTTAAATACTCTGGATGCGCTCCAATGAAGGTAAAGGCGACCTTTATAGCAATGACCCCTCTAATCCTCATATGACGACACTGCTTATTTTAAAGAATAATAAATGCTGCGGCTCACTAAATATAAACGAACTCCAAAATTAAAAACTTGAATAAAAATTGCATATTTTAGCTTCAAATTTGTTAGCACAATTTTTTTAATGTGATGATTGTTATATATAGTAAAGTATCATATGAGAATTTAGTCTCCATTGCAATAAAGACGACATTTACCTACATTGGAGCGCATCCAGGGTATCTAACCTTTACACCTTGGTGTCCACTGTCCGGTGTCATGGATGGAGCGGACTCCCCCTATAGTTTTAAACATTTCAACCTCGATGATTTCAGCACAATATTAGGCAGAAAAGGCAATGTTACATTTTCCGATATTTGTTATGCATTTTGATTTGAAAAACACATTTAACATTATCTTTGTCTCGAGTGAATATCAATTATTTGATGATTTCAAGGAAGACGACATTTAAGAACTAAATGCGTATTAATATATTTAATTATAATTTTTAATGTTTTAACATTGCTTTTTATGTTTAACTTTGTGTTAACATGGTTAAAACTTTATAGGTAGAGTCCGCTCTTTGAGAGATACCGGTGTCCACTCCTCAATTTGTTTTTACTTCAGTTAATATTTTTATTAGGATTTGTACTAATTTTTCAGATTAGTTGATCAGATAAAATGCAAGTTATGAGTATACTGCATATGCTACACTATTCACTAAGCTACATGATGTCTCACGAAACTTAGTTCTAAGATAATCACAACATATCCATGTTAACTCTGTTAACTGACATTTTAAAAATACAGTCTTCCTTTTTACATACAAATTACTGAAGATGAGAACAATCTTGTTCAGATTTAGACAATTTTGGTTTCATTTTGATTATAGATTTAGATTTTTATTAATTTTAAGAACTTCCCTTAAAATCTCTCTGAATTTAGACAATTTTCCTTAAGTTTTCTATTTTTATTAAGAAGGTAATAATATCACATTATTAAAAAAAAGAAATGCAGTATTCCACAAAATACTGACGAAGGGTTTTCACAAAAAATGATTTAAATAAAAAAGGTGAAATGTTAATCAGCAAATTTGCAATTGTAAGTTTTTTGATAAGGCACAAAATAAGATTTTTGCAAATTAAATCTAGTTAAATAGGCAAATCATTCAAACAACCAAGAGGTTGCTTTATGAAACATATATTTACAAAAATGTAAAAATAAGTTTATTTGAAAATTTCGACAGAAATCACTTAAAATAATTTTTAATGGTAAAGTAACGACAGAGAAAAAAAAAACATTGCATAAGTGGTGGTAAAGTCACAAAATATATTATGAATTAAACTTAAAAATGGATTTTCATTTGAAATTTTAAAAATAAATGTTAAGGTAATTTCAGAAGGGTTTATTAACCTGCTTTTATGCAAGAAATGTTTAAAGAGACTGAAAACGTAATTTCAAGTGATCATTCAGTTATAAAAGCTATGTCTGATCAATAATGAATGAACTTTACATGACAATCTTTTTGAAATTTGATCATTTTCAATTTTGGTTTCTGTCTGTTAAAAAACGACTTGCAGACACAATGTAATTAATGCTAGACAGACAACGATCTTCCACATTATTGGCCAGGTAAAGGTTTTAAGGATAATTTTGTAAATCTTAAAGGAATTAGGTCACTTAAAATCCCTTTAACAAGAAACTTTATGATAAAATTATTAATTTTGTTTGTGTATTAGAGATGATGAAACTGAAAGGCGTATCAGACTAACTCTGAAGGTATATTTGGGGTTGGTTTGATGAGAATTTTTCACGCTAGTTTAAGCATAGAGGACAATTCTCCAGGGTTGGATATCCTGAAACAAGATCATATATCAGGTCATAGTATAGATATATAGATATATAGATACAGGATGTCCCTCCAAACCAAACTTGACAGTTGGTGAATAGTTTAAAATGTCTTCTTCCACAATATGTCAAGTTGTTTGTTACCAAAGAGAATAATAATACATATTTTATGGCATCTATATTATAGAAAAATTGATTTCTAAGTAAAATATATTTAAAATATATATGAGTAAAGTTTTTATTCAAACTAAATAAACCGCAATAAGTCTTTAATATCTAATATAGTATATGAAAGAAGACATTCAAAACTGTTCACCAACTGTTATGTTTCGTGGGACACCCTGTATATAGATATATAGATGAAGAATCAGAATAATAAATATTGAATCAGGCTTTGAGTTGCAACCTGTTTACCTTTCTTTTTATTGTTCCTCAAAAAATTATGTTACTTTGTTTTAGATTTTATACTTTTCAAGCAAGGTAAATGTCCGCGGTAAAATTGTTATTTTTATGTATTAAAAATTAGAAACATTTTTGTTTTACAAAAATAACAATGAAAATAACTTACCAAAGCAGTATTGACAAAACTGGTTTAGATATTGTTGTTGTTGTTGACTAGTGTGGTAGCTAGGCTGGTAGGTGGGCTGGGTAGGGTTGGGTGTATAGTACTGAGGGTAGGTAGGCAATCCTGTAACATTTAACAAATTCAAAATAGAACACATAAAGTTGAAATGTATTCGAAGATGTGTACACTATACACTATACTAGAAATATTTTTTCCCCTTTTAAAATATGCTTAAAACCCAATTTTTTAACAATTACCCTAAATTAAACGACCCCTTTCAATAGTTACAGCATTTACGGTAAAGAAATTGGAAATTTCGAAGACGACATTTAACAACGGATTATTTGCAATTTACTTTCATAACTCTTAAGTTATAACATATGAAGATTAAAGCACGAATGTAAAAGTTTTTTGTTGATAAATTGGAATGAATTTTACTAAAAGAATATCTATTGACTTGTTTTAAATTTTACCTTGAATATACTGTGGATAATTTGTTTGGTAAACTAATTGATTATATTGTTGTTCCATGGTAGGTTGTTGGTACGGACTGTACATAGGAGGTTCTTCTCTGTACTGCAGAGAAGAGCTGGCGTAATACGCCTCCATTGCGTCTAGTCTTGGCTCCGAGAGGGGGATAGAGTTGGGAGAATCTACAGAGTTTATATAGGTCGGAGACGAGGAGGAGTCGGAGTATTCAGATTTCTGTTCCAGGTAGGATTCTGAACACCGCTTTTCTTCTTCTCTTAGCTCCATCCGTTCTGCTCCCAAACCTTCCAGTTTCTCGACGTTTTGCTCTGTAAGGTTCATATCTGAGTTAGGGTTGAAAGTTATATATGCGACTGACTGAGGCTTTAACACGGACGTTCCAGGTTTTCCCTTTTTGCCACATTTATAGATGTTCTCTGCCACGAATTTGCCACATTTTGTTTATCTCCGTCAGAGTATTTTTTGATATGTTTGTTATTTATTTAATTAAGATATTATTTAATCCAAATTTTCAACAAACTATTGTTTAAAGTTCTTTAAAAATTTCTTTGCCGGAAAAATTGGAAGCCTTTCTTGAGGAGGAGCACATTTTAAAGTTTTCAGAAGTTCAAAGCTTGAATCTAATTTTTTTACTGATGTTAATTTCCACTCGAGAATACAAAAAATAATTATATTAATAAAGAACTCTTTTAGATAAAGCTAATTAACAAATTAACATACATAGGTTTTTTAAAGTTTTTTTACTTTTTTATTTCGAATTAATTTGCATTGAAAACTAACAAAGAACATTTTTGGTCTTTAATATAATAATGGTTTTTTCTATTAATTTTCAAGAACTTGTACATTAAAGAACTTTCCTCAGTCCTTCTAAAGTAATGTGTATTCCTATGGGGTATCCCAAAAAAAACACAATCTAATCGAGAATTACAATTTCGAGGTCGTCGAGTTCTTGATTATTTTTATCGATCCTTCAATTAAAAGAATGTGATTGTGGCATACATATTATTTATTGGGACACCCTGGAGATAATAAAATATAACGTCATTCTATAAAGCTGTATTGCTACAAACTTTTAATTGGAATAAATGAGTAAAATTCTTTATATCTAATTCTTATCCAGCAAATCTAATTCTCTCTGATCTTGCACTGAAGGGCTCGAGTGTTAGTTTATTTAGTTGCCAGCACTGGAGTAGTATGACCTTGGTATCTTATACTTTTCAATGAACACCAAACAAGGGAAAAACAACAAATGTCCAAAAAAATCCATTTGCAATTATACTCAAAGTTTCTTGAACCTTAACTCGAGACTGGCCTCTAGAAATTATTGGTCAAAATGTTTATTTATGAATGGATTAATACATTTTTTTCTACAAATATAAAGAGTTTCAAATATCTTTTTTTTTGTTAATCTCAAGTTTTATTTATCTTTATATATATCTGTTAAATTTACATTTACAACCACAGTTAATGTGATATGGTGGAGTCCTACGCCACTAGACACTAGATGATGAGTGAGGCAAGATTTGGATCGGGTCCTAGAATCTGGAAATATCTGGTTCTGGATAATCACGAGAAGTTGGAGAGGTTTCCTACAGATCGGTTTAACAGAAGACGACAAATATGTAAATAAACATTTTCTGATGAGGATAACTTCCGTAATTGAGGCAATCGTGGAATTAGGAATATATTCAAATTTACTCATTAAAGTCAACAAAAATGTTTGTAATAAAAATCATTATATCTAAAACACTTGAAATATGTGTTTTTAAAGAGAATTCAAAAAAGTCATACCAATACAAATTGTAAAAATGAAAAATGAAAAATGATTTACTTTTTTCGATCTCAAATGTACATAAAAGTGTTTTTAAAAATATCTATTGGATTAAAAAAAAAAATTTATTTAGATACAACTGTAATAAAATAAATTTTTTAAGGGAATCAAATATTATATTAGATAATTACAAGGATCAACTGATAAATCTTAATGAATCTTTTTTCATGATTCAAACTGAAATAAACAAAAAAGTAATTTTTTGATGATTCATGTTTTCAAATAATCTTTATTAAAAATAATTTCCAACATTAAACATAATTCTTTAAATGAATACTGAAATGTTAAAACATAATTGAGCATTTAACGATTAATTATTCTTAGTTCTATAATTTATTGAAATAAATAAATATAAAGATATATAATATATTATTATCTTGATTATACAAATAAAATTTACCTAATAATAATGGATATATAATAACATTCTCTTTATTTAGTACATTCTAGTTTTCATCAACATTTTTTTTTAACAAAAGATTAATATTCAAGAGAAACTGAATTAAGTATCTTTTAAGCAATTTATTCAAACAAAATATATTTATTACATGTACACATGTACTGTACTCTGAATCAAATTTGTAAAACCATGTTATTTCTTAAAATTTTTTTATTATTTATTTATAAACAGGGGCTTGTTGTCTCCAGAACTGCTCCCTTTCTTCTTGGAAAGACCTGCACCTTTTGCTCCAAGTTGAAGGTTTGAAAGATATTCTACTTCTGCATACAGTTGACCAAGAAATGCCTTTCTAAACAAAATGAAATGTGTAGAACTCCACATTATTTTTGCACATTAGGAATTTGATGTTCAGAGTTTACCTAATATTCTTCTTTTTTTTGTAAATTTTAGGTTGTGGTTATACGTATTTAAAGGGAGTGTTAGCGAAAAATGAAGCGATAAATATTCGCTTTTGATCGCTACTAATCTTTCTTCTGTCTGTTGCGTCTATACTGAGAAAATTGCTAAAAACCATTGTTACAAATTCAGAAAGGTGCAACATACGACTCGGATCGTAACAAAATCAATTTAATTCCAAACAAAGCATTCAGATATTACAACTTAAAGTCATCGACGCATTCGTATATAGTTAATATTTCATAACATTTTTTACTTTCTATGACCTGAGAGTGACTTTTAAAGACATTATTCCTGTTTCGAGGATTTTGATAATGAAGACGACAATTTTCATATTTTCAGGGAATGCGCCAGTCGTGAAAACAAGTTGTAAGTGAAACATTAATTTAAAAAAACAGAAAATAAGAAATATTATGAAATATAAACTATTTTTTAACAGTTTTCTCCATATAGACGAAACAGATAGAAGTAAGATTATTAGCGATCAGAAGCGATTATTTATCGTCTTAAGCCTATACCCCCTTTCATTTTTCGCGAACACTCCCTTCAATTGACCAGAATTGAAAGATTTAATTCAGTTAAATCGGGGTTTAACTTTTTTACATCTTGGAATGCTTATACATATTACACAACTTTTTTCCACTTGAAAAAACAAATCCTGATGAATGCACGGAGACAGTGTAAAATTACTACACAGCTGGGTGTATTTCTTCAATATTTCAAACTTTGAGAATTTTTTCAAAAATACAACATCAGGTTGCAAAGATATAACACATTATATTTCACTTATTGGTTGTACTTTCTCGTTTTTCCGTCTATAGCAGTATAACAGTACAAACTGCCCCAGCTGCCTAAAAGTCGGTTTAATATATTTTAAATGAATCAGGATTTTCAGGGGATAAGGATTTATAACATTTAACACATTTACGGATTTATGTTACAGCGATTGAAAGGTTGCAAGCTCTTGCTTAAAAAACGATAAAAAATATAGTCAATTACTTTTTTAAAAATTAAATCTAAATACAAGTGCTTTAAAGTTTTACAATGTATAAGTCTAGGGCTAAAAAAATAATTATGTTAGTAAATCAAAGGTCATTTGAAAATTAATGCAGCTTTTCCTATCAGCCTGGATCTCTGGGATATATGACTAACCTTGATCCTGGTTGTTTATTGGATTCCTGTGGTTGTATCACTACCGTACTGCAGGTTAGTAAACAAACAACATATCAGTTTGGGGTTAAAATAACAAATATTGGATATATCTGTGTTGCTAAACATACAAATTAGATACTTCATCCTATAACCATGATTGTCACACATTGCCAACATAAACTACGCCTCAGGTGCAGTAATCCGCGAGTCACAATTAAAGGAAATCTACAAATTAAAAATTCAAATTTTCAGATTTTACATTTTTATTCTGCAGAATGTAGGGTTAAAAGATAACTGTAAAAGACAGGTTACTTAGATTTACGTTGACAGTCCCTTTAAGGTTGTATTCGCGTGTTATGTGATATTTCATCAAAATTAAACAAAGTTTAAAAGCTTCTGAAAATTCTGAATTAGTCCCGGAGCCAAATGGAAGGTTTAGAACTAATCTGAACTTACTAATTTTTCAAAATTAACAACTTTTTATAAATATTTACATTAATACTGTTTACATTAATTTAATTGTATTAATTGTATGGATTAGAATAATACTACTATGTTTAGATAAAGTTTAAACTTTAATTTTCTAGCCCCATATCTTTGCAACCTAATGGCGTAAACCTTCTAGTTTTCAAACTTAGATTATTTGATCCAACAGAATTTCATAGTTTAAAAAATCTAAGCTCTTCGACATTGGGTTTCAAAGGCAAAAGGATTAGAAATCAAAATATGTGGCAAAGACGCAATTACTTTAAATTACTAAAATGATATTTTGAAACAAATTGAAAACGATTTGTTTTTTTTCCTAAGTTGAGATAATGATGTTTCTAGAACATTCTTCTCCAAATCTACCAGAACTGATTTTAAACCTATACTTAAACAGTTTATTTGTATACTAGCTTGGGAATCCAGCTTTGCCTGGACAATAAATTTTCTTTTGAAAACTTAATATCTTTGGTTTGTGTAATATTGATCTACTGTCCCATCTAGTATATTCTAATATCTTTGGTTTATGTAATATTGATCTACTGTCCCATCTAGTATATTCTAATATCTTTGGTTTGTGTAATATTGATCCACTGTCCTATGTAGAGTTTTTTAATATCGTTGTATTGTGTAATATTGATCCACTGTCCCCTTTAGAGTTTTTTAATATCGTTGTATTGTGTAATATTGATCTACTGTCCTATCTAGAGTATTCTAATATCTTTAATTCATATGAAAGGTTTAAACACATTCTATTTTTGTATTTACCTGTATAATAGTTAGACATTTGTTTCCCTATAGCATTATTTATCGCCTTCACAGACCTAATACAGAAATAGATAGATGGAGGGATGCATGGAAATATGGATACGGGGATACAGAGCGGTTGGGACACAGAGATACAGTGGTACAGGGATACATAGATACATGGATACAGGGATTCGGATTACAGGGATACAAGGATACAGAAATTAATAGATTTAGGGTTACATGGATACAGGGATACAGAGATACATGTTTGCAGAGATAAATAGATACAGGGATACAGAGATACATAAATACAAGGATACATATATAAATACATAAAGAGAAACAGGAATACATGGATACACCGGAATTCAGCTAGGGATAAAGAGATACAAGGAAAAAGAGATACAGTGACAAAAGGACACAGTAAAGTGTGATACAGGCATACAATGATTCAAGGATGCAGATTTCAGGGATACAGGAACATATTTTTACGTGGATACGGTAATACAAGAATTCAAAGATACATCTTCATCATCATTTATCATTATCTTCAAACTAGAATTATTTTAGAGAACATAATGACAAGAAAAAGCGTACTGATAAATATTGTTAACCTTCGAATCCCGAGACGTAACCCTTCCGTGTCCTGAGTAGAGTATCTAAATTAGTTTAATCATGTGGGTAAAACAATATAACTGAGTAGAGTATCTAAATTAGTTTAATCATGTGGATAAAACAATATAACTGAGTAGAGTATCTAAATTAGTTTAATCATGTGGATAAAACAATATAACTGATTTTTAACTCTTTATTTTGATCAAGCTTGAGTACTGAGTAGTTTAAACTCTGTTCTAGTCAAAGGAATTGAGTTTTTGCCACAAATTCAGATTTATGATCTTTGAAACCCAATGTCGTAGACCTTAGATATTTCAACTGTGAATTCTTTTAGATCAAATAATCAAAGTTTGAAAAATCAAAGGTTTACACCATCAGGTTGTAGAGCTATTGGGATAAGAAAAATAGAATTTGTGGGAAAAACTCAATTCCTTTATTACGGTTTAAACTTTGCTTTTTGAACCTGGTTACAGTTGTAACTCTTCTTTGTCTAACTATAAAAGGGGTATACATAATTTCTAGTATCTCCACATTTATAAAGTGGCATGTCAATTGTTGATATCTGGTAATTGTTGATATCTTTGCATGGAAGCTGTTTCAAATATTAAAAAAATATTTTTACTTATTTTCGTTCTAAATAACTAAAGTTTTAGCAGTTTAAGTAATTTGAACTCAGTTTTTGACTGATAAATAGAAGCTGAGGCGGTGTAAGGAGAACATTTTTCTTCTTTACAGAACATGTTCCAGAACATTTTTTAGAACATTTAACAGAACATTTTTCAGAACATTTAACAGAACATTTTACAGAACATTTAACAGAACATTTAACAGAACATTTAACAGAACATTTT
>NW_019397523.1:0-31923 GCF_000591075.1 Eurytemora carolleeae | reverse complement strand
TTGTCTAAAGGTTTGTCTAAAGATGTGTCTAAAGGTTTGTCTAAAGGTTTGCCTAAAGGTTTGTCTTAAGGTTTGTCTAAAGGTTTGTCTAAAGGTTTGTCTAAAGGTTTGTCTAAAGGTTTGTCTAAAGATGTGTCTAAAGGATTCCACCTGAGGGCTCTATGATAGTATAGAAGAGCGTGCTCAAAATCTCCCAAATGATACATTGCATCAGCCTAATAGACAATTACATCAAACAAACCAAAAAACTTGAAATTTTTCTATTTATTTATCAAGAACTTTTCTAAAAGGACTGTCATATTAATTGCCCCTTCATTTTAAGAGTGGTATACCCAGGGGGATGATAGTGTGCTATCTGTACATGTACACTTTCAACTCAGAATCTCTTTATAATAAACAAATATGCAGTACGCTCTCGGTATATTTGAGAATATCCGATGAGCGGGGGAAGGCAGGCGGCCATGAGCCACCACTATTTCCCCTTCCGTGCCACATATTAGCTTTTTTCTCTTCCGGCAGCCATGAGCCACCACTATTTCCCCTTCCGTACCACCACATTTGACTCTTCCGGGCAAAACTACTTTTTTAAATGGTATATTTAGGGCCTTTAAAGTGTGATTTTAAAAAATCCAGCCGCGTCACGCAAAAAAGCACAACTCAAACCATTTTTTCAATTCTACTTAAGATTGAACTTTTGTGTTTCAAATTCTTAAACTGTTTTACCTGAAATTTTTGACAAATTTTAATGAGTATTGCAGCTTGAAATATCACAAAGTCTAATGATTATTTGTTAATGAGTGATTTTAAGATGGATTTAGTATAATGAGTCAGTAATTGTATAATCATTAGACTTTGTGATATTTCAAGATGCAATACTCAGTCAAATTTGTCAAAAATTTCATTGAAAAACAGTTTAATAATTCAACACACAAAATATTAATCTTAAGTAGAATTGAAAAAATGGTTTGAGTTGTGCTTTTTTGCGTGACGCGGCTGGATTTTTAAAAATCACACTTTAAAGGCCCTAAATATACCATTAAAAAAGTATTTTTGCCCGGAAGAGTCAAATGTGGTGGTACGGAAGGCGAAATAGTGGTGGCTCATGATTGCCGGAAGAGAAAAAAGCTAATGTGTGGCACGGAAGGGGAAATAGTGGTGGCACATGGCCGCCTGCCTTCCCCCGCTCATCCGATACCTGGATATTTAACTCATTCTTGATCAGAAGGCTTCTAGGGATACCGTTGACAATTGGACATGCCATTCTATCAATGAAGGGTGACTTGAAATTACGTTTACAGTCCCTTTAAATCAAACACATAAATGTAAACACATAGAGGGTGTTCACCAAACATGACAGTATCAATACGGTGACATTCAGTCGTCAACCTTCTTTAATATATATGATTCTTGAAACAAAACTCTCTTAGTCCTGGCATTTCCATAATGTGGTCTGTCTTTTTTGTGCTGTTAATATTACCTGAGATATTAAGAATTTCGTTCAGATTTCAATTTTCTTACATAATAGTTCGAAAATTGTCGATTTTCGAACGAAATTTTTTCAAGTTTCCGGTAATATTGAAAGCACAAAAAGCCAGATCACACTATGGAAATGCCAAGATTAGGGATATTTTGTGTTGATTAACTCAAGAATTTTACTTTTAAGATTAATTTTACGAATAAACGTCGCAAATTATTTTAAAGATCCAAAACGACATTCAAATCGTCTTGCTACTGTCATGTTTGTGGGACACCCTGTATATGATTAAAAAATACGAAACATTTCTAAATAATCAGTATACAGACCTTTACACTGAGAGCTAATGGAGAACTTGGATTATCCTTCAGAACCGGATCCACATCCTTCGTAATCACAAGATACATTGGTAACAAGAAAACATTGGAATAATTGTTGAAGATTTATATCTAAAATCGAATTTTAAAATCCTTTTCATAAACCAGAAACAAGAAAACCAGAAACCAGAAAACCAGAAAACCAGAAAACCAGAAAACCAGAAAACCAGAAACCAGAAAACCAGAAAACCAGAAAACCAGAAAACCAGAAAACCAGAAAACCAGAAACCAGAAAACCAGAAAACCAGAAAACCAGAAAACCAGAAAACTAGAAAACCAGAAAACCAGAAAACCAGAAACCAGAAAACCAGAAAACCAGAAAACCAAAAAAACAGAAAAATATAAACAGCAGCAATGTAAAAAAAGAAAAAAATTTAAAGATAGAACTTGATCAGTTATTAACGATTAGAAATACCTAGATCATATTGGAAGGTAGAATTCTCATTTTTTCAAAACATGTTAATAATTCTTAATAGACGTGTTTTAAACCGCTGAAAAACGCAAATTTGTCCGTCTTTTTTAATACTTCAAAAATTGTTTAATTACTAGCAAAAGAACTAGGTTTTTTTATACTCTGACAAATATCTTTTAAAAACCCTGTTGTATGCTGCTAATAATTTGCTTAATTTTTAATCTTTTTTTTTTTACAAAATTAACGTCTCTGAACTCTATGTTTCAAAAAAGGAAAAATCAGTTTCAATGAATTTGAAATTTATTAAAAAAATATCCGAAATATTTTTCAAGTGTATCAAAGGAAACTTTAGACATGGTGCAAGGTGGATTTGAGCCTTTTTTATTAAAAAAGTACCCCATATGTTTACCCTTAGTATTAGCGCAGAAAGCTTTTAATTTCAACTCCCATTTGAAAAGTAGATTTCACAAAATAATTGTGAAGAACTCAAGATTTTTCCACTTCAAACTCCTTCATACCTACTTATTCTATTCAAACATATTCGTAAAATGATGTTAGATGAAAATTTTCCTAAAATTTTTGTCAAAAATTGAGCCAAACTTTTAAAAGTTTTATTAAAACTTAAAATGTAATTATCAAGTGTTATGCTATATCTAAAATTTAAAATCTAAAGTGAAAAGATTTTTAATTTTAAAATTTTCACTGGAAAATTTCATACATTTACTTTTTGATCCAAGGATGACATTTAGCATACAGACAGTATAATATATAGACAAGTATAATAGAGAGACAAGTAAAATATATAGACAAGTATAATATATAAACAAGTATAATATATAGACAAGTATAATATATAGACAAGTAAAATATATAGACAAGTATAATATATAAACAAGTATAATATATAGACAAGAATAATATATAGACTAGTAAAATATACAGACAGGTAAAGTATACAGACAAGTAAAATATACAGACAAGTAAAATATACAGACAAGTATAATATATAGACAAGTAAAATATACAGACAAGTATAATATATAGACAAGTAAAATATATAAACAAGTAAAATATATAGACAAGGAAAATGTAAAGACAAGTAAAATATATAGACAAGTAAAATATATAGACAGGTAAAATATATAGACAAGTAAAATATACAGACAATTAAAATAAAAGACAAGTAAAATATATAGACAAGTAAAATATACAGACAATTAAAATATACAGACAAGTAAGATATACAGACAAGTAAAATATATAGACAAGTATAATATATAGACAAGTAAAATGTACAGACAAGTAAAATATATAGACAAGTAAAATATATAGACAAGTAAAATATATAGACAAGTAAAATATATATATAAGTAAAATATATAGACTTGACAATGATAAAAATAATCGAGCAATTATGCTAATTATATTAAGTTTGAATTAAGTTTGCAAAAATTCAGTTTAAAATTGTGGTAACCCCCCTCCCCCCCCTCTATATACCGTATATTAAGAAAAATGAGTTGCATAAAAACTAAACTGTTTCAACTTTTTCTCAAGATTAGGCCAGAGAGAGAGAACTTAAAATCCCTCAAAGGAAATGTACTGTGCAAATTTTTGCAATGAAATGACTTGCAATTTTACGATTATTTCTCATTTTTCAAAGTTGGTACTATCATCTAATGGTAATGACAGCATAAAAGAGCTTCATATTTCAATAGTTTATGATTGATAGGCTTAATTTGAACGAGATGGGAAAAGTTACGTAAACAAATGAAAATTTTGAAAATCAACGATTTTTTAAAAATTATTAACATAAATTTAAAAAAACAGAGGAACGAAAAGGTAGAAGTTAAAACGAACTATTGCATAAATTGTTATGCCTAGAACGCTTACTTTAAGTAATTAACGGAAAAAAGTGAATAACCTAACTAAATATTCCAAACTAACGTATAGTTATGTTATATTGCAGTTCAACTGATTGTAAAGAAACGGATCAAAGTTATACTTAAGTTTCGCATTTCTGTTTCAGAAGCAATTTGGAGGAAATTGCCAGAATTAAACTCTTTATTCCTTATTATAAATGAAATATAGGGTACTGTAGTGAATGAGGCATGTTATTTAAATGGAAGTCCACTTGAAATAACAACAACAGTACCATTAAAGTGTCCTGGGGAGAGCACTGTTGCAAGTACATTTGAGAAATTGTCAATTTATTGTAAATATTTCTGTTGGCAACTATCTCAGATCACCTTCAAAGCTTGTGTTGGTTGAGAGAGTTGAACTAAACACCTTCCTCGTTCAATCAGAACAAGCGGCTCCTCGTCATCAATCTTCAGCGCCTAGTTGAGGTTCGGAGTATACTTTACTAAGGCTCATTATGGAGATGATATCCTACCCCGGTAATCTAAAATTTTTTTTTTTTTTGCATCTTGCTTCCCCTCTATTCACTTATCCTCAATTCATCTCACCTTACCTTTACTTGCTCTTAATTCATTTTACCAACCCTTACTTACCCTCAATTCATCTTACCAACCCTCACTTATCCTCAATTCATCTCACCTACCTTACCTTTACTTGCTCTCAATTCATCTTACCAACCCTTACTTATCCTCAATTCATCTTACCAACACTTACTTATCCTCAATTCATCTTACCAACCTTTACTTATCCTCAATTCATCTTATCAACCTTTACTTATCCTCAATTCATCTTACCAACCTTTACTTATCCTCAATTCATCTTACCAACCCTTACTTATCCTCAATTCATCTTACCAACCCTTACTTACCCTCAATTCATCTTACCTACCTTACCCTTTTTTCCCTTCACTTCATCTTACTTTTCCCTATACTTCCCCTCAATTCATCTTACCAATCCTTATTTACACTCACTTCATCTTACCTACCCTTACTTCCCCTCAATTCATCTTACTTCCCTTCACTTCATCTTACCTACCCTTATTTACACTCACTTCATCTTACCTACCCTTACTTCCCCTCAATTCATCTTACTTCCCTTTGCTTCATACTTCCCCTAATCTCCATCTTTTCTTCTTTTCCTCTCGAAGCTCCATCCTACCCTGTATGTATAGATGTGAGTAATGAAGTACAGGGTGTCCCAGGAAACATGACAGTTGGTGATATAGTTTAAATGTCTTCTTCTATAATTTGTTCAGTTCTTGGATACCAAGAAGAATAATTAAAAATAACACATGGCTTTCGTATTATAGTAAAATTGATTTAAAAGTAAAATATATTCGAGTAAAACATTTTTTATCAAAATAAACTGCAAAACGTTTTTAATATCTTATATATTATATGGAAGAAGACGTTAAAAACTATTTACCAACTGTCATGTTCGTGAGACACCCTGTATGAGATTAGAAGGTTACAACTACGCCAAATTAGTTCTACCTGATCTAAATACGACTTCGCAGTCTTAGCTCTTCCCTTGCCAAGTTCATTCCGTGCCTAGAGAATAGACAACCTTTGGTTGGTAATTAGATATCAGAGGGGGGGGGTATCTAGATATTAACAACCTTTGGTTGTTAATTAGATTTTGGTTGGGAATTAGATATCAAAGGGATGGGGAAGTATAAAAAAATGTAAAATTCTTGAGTTGATAAACACAAAATACCCTTAGTTCTGAAGTTTCCAAAATTTGGTCTGTCCTTATTGAGCTTTCAAACTTACTAGCGATATGAAGAATTACATTAAGATTTGGACAATTATGGTTTATGTGATAAATTGAAATCCGAACAAAATTCTTAATACCTCCGGTAATATTGAAAGCACAAAAAAAGGCAGACCACATTTTGGAAATGCCAGACCTAGGAGAGTTTTTTGACAATTGTTTTAACAAAAGTAGGTCAATGAAAGGATGTCACAAATCAATTCAAAGACGATTTAAAAGCAACATTATTATTAATAAGGGGGGGGGCAAAAAATGATATAAAAGTTTCCACCTGTTCTATAAGGATTGCCACAGAGTTCTCATCTTCATCTAAAAGACAGGGTTTCCCTTTCTTTGTTTTCCCACAACGAAGAAAAGATTTAATTTCCCGACATTCTGAATTTTATAGATTCGATTGTATTTTATTGGATTGGATTGTAGTTTATTGGATGACTGTTTATATTTGATTAAATTTGAATTGACTTGAGTTAATCAGTACAGAGCTGAAAACTTTAGAAATGGATATCCTTAAAATGAGGATCGCTTAATCTAAATATCCACTTTAGACACTTTTGATTTCTGCTTAATCCGCTCTTTTCCCCATTTTTTAGATATCGATCCTACCGGATTCTGACCAATGAGAGTTCTCTCATTATATAGCCCCGAAATTTCAAATTTCCCGGTCTCTAATCAGCTGTTCGGGATTTTGTATATATATGCTATTTTAATTAGTTTAATTTTATACACGTGTACACTTGTCTGGATACAAACTAAAGATCAAATTAATCTTGAGATTGAAAAAAGGAGATCAAACATTGGATGATCTCAATATCCACAATTCTAAAGTTTTCAGCTCAGAATAGATTTATCAACAAAGAACGGGGTTTTGAGCACACGTGTCACACCGTCACTCGTCAGACGAAATTATTTGTGAAAAATAATACTAACTGTCCTCTACATTTTCAGATGATTATGACATTTTAAAAACCTCCCTAGCAATAAAGTTAGAGGTCTGCATTTTCAAAAATTAGCTGACCTTGACAAATTTGGCTATTGACAATTGACATGCATGGCACACCTTCCCATTCCTTTCTTTGTAAAGTATTTTTCTATGGGAGGGATACCACGCCCACCGGACCCTTTAAAAATAGTTAGACAAGACAACCCCCTGTTTTTTAGGGGTAACTTACTACTCTCGTCGTCATCGTCAAGAGGTGTAAACGGACTTGGTTTCTTCCGCGGCATTCTGCGCAAACTGCCGCCATTTCAAGAATCCAGGCATGGGAACCAGGAAAAATGTTTTAAACAATTTACCTTCAATATTTTTTGTCAAGTTAAAATTGAGTTATTTTTCAAGCTCATAGATCATCTTATCCCATCTCTTCCTCAAAATAAATATGCATTATGAACCCAAATATTTTGCGATCTCCCCATGTTATTATAATTATTATTATTATTATTTTCAAACTAAAGAGAGCCCCCCCCCCCTCCTCCTTGAAAGTTTGTGTGAAATTATCTGTATGTGTAATTATCCGAACATAAAACCGTGAAAGTTTTTCCCAAACTCAGGAACTATTTATTATTGAACAAGTTGGTTTAGAAGGATTACTGCAGTATAGGGTATAATTCAACAATGATTTTAGTTTATTCTAGATAATTCAAGATAATTCTAGATAATTCTGGTTAAACCGTTATGAAAAGAACAAACTAAAAAACGAACCAAAAATACGATAGATGGAAATATCTTCTCTAATGGTTATAACAGAATTAGAATATAGTATAAGTATAGCAAATTTTTTGTTTAAACAAACAACTTTGAAATTTGTAAAACTTCTCAACATTTTGTGGAACCTTTTAAAAGTCCTAAAATCTTGGTACTCATACATTTTATAACTTAAAAACACTTGTTTTTTGGTGCTTTAGTGTAAAAGAAATTCCCATAGATTTTAGCGTGAGCGCTTGCAACCTTTGGATTACTGTGGCAACAACAGTTTTTTCTTTTTTCATTGATGGATTGTAAAAATGTTTGAGACAAAATTTTGTATTTTCGGCTGGTCACAAACCTTTCTGAACGAAAGGAATTGAGTCTTTGTCACAAACCCTGATTGTCTAATTCTTATATCGTTTAGCAGGCATGTACATGCACTAGATAGTTAAATATATGCTAATAAGTAGTTCTTAGCGATCGTGAATTGCTATGTAAGAATGAAAACTTCATGTATTATTTTCTAAAGATATATAAATGAATTAAGTCTTTGCAACAAACTTTCAGATCCCTATATCTTTGCAACCCAATGTCGTAGACCTTGGATATTTCAAACTTTGAATTCTGTTAAATCAAAAAATCTAAGTTTGAAATATTAAGAGTCTGCAGTCTGCCAAAATGTAGGGATTTAAAAATTTGAGTTTGTGGCAAAGACTCAATTCCTTTGGGCCCGATCGGTTTTGCTGTTTTGACGTTTATTAGAAACAATTTTAAAACACAGCGTAAAAATAAGCATGGATAAGCCAAACATTTAAAATAGATAGATATTGGTTATGTTGGGTTATTGTAGGAATCAGATCCAATTCAAGTCACATAGATCCAGGCTACTGTACAAAATTGCATCAGTTTTTAAGACAGGGTCTAATTTAAGGTTTTTTTTACCTTATTAATACACTCAAACATTTTTCTAGCCCAAGACATGCACATTTTATAAAGCTTTAGTTTATATGAAGAAATTGGCAAAATTCTCATCCATTTTGAGCAGGAACTGTGCTGTAAAAAGAGCAGAGAGTTCCCTTAATAGTTTAATTTTGATAAACCGGGGTTTCGGAAATTAAATGTTTTCTTTTTATGATTAAAGAAAACACTAGCTTGATATAAAGATGATTTTTTATCACGGGAAGTAAAAACACATTTTAAATTACTTTCGAAAAAGAAAAAAATTTTCATACGGGGATTTATCTTTAGTATGAATAAAAGAAAAGGGGCGTATTTAGCGATTTACTGTGCGAAAACAGTGTGAAAATCAACTTTTGAAAGATTCAGAAATTTTAATATTCCATTTGAGCAAAGTTTTAATCGGCGGGTAAACGTTCAGTTTTGAGGCCAAATCAAAACCTTCAAAACTAACTGCAACGAAGTGAATATACTGTCTGTATCGGAATATTTTCCGTCATATTTTGAACTCTCATTCAAAATTTGTCAGAAATTACGCAAGACTAAACATACAGTGATAACCAGAAAACTCTGGACTAGAAAATCGACTTTTGAACTCAAGATATGACTAAAAATAGTCAAATGAACATGAGGCACCTGGCACCTCAATTGAGCAGTGCAGTGTAAACAAACCCATTTTACCTAAAGGGAGTGTTTGCAAAAAAATGAAAGGGGGTATAGGCTTACGGAGAAAAATAAGCGCTTTTGATTGCAACTAATCTTACTTCTATCTGTTGCGTCTATAATGAGAAAATGTTAATAACGACTCATGCTGAAGAATGTAGCGTCCATACAAATTCAGAAATTTGCAACATTCAACTCGAATCGTAAAAAAATCAATTTAATTCCAAACAAATCATTATGATATTACAAACATAGATTATAAATATGTGTTGTGAATGAGGTTAGACAGAGTAAAGATGAGAAAATAAAGTATCTTTAGGAAAACTGACAAGAAGGGATTTACAGGATATATAAATAATATAGAGAGATGATATACTATTCGCATTCTTAAAATACATTTTTATTTTATTATAGCTGGACTTTTATTATCATCCCATTAAAAACAATCTTTGCCACGATAGTTTCTATTGTTGATTACGAGCTATAGTTGTAAATCAGATTTTTTCTCAAGTGTTCCAAAATAAACATTAATATGATATGGAGTTTCATTAATCCATAGATTAATAACAATACAGATAGAACTCTAGATGTCGTCTTTTCAAAATTAAGGAGTTTTCTTTCACAATAACCCTGAGGCCGAAGCCCAAAGGAGTTACGCGAATGCTCTCTCTTTGTCTTGTCATTCAAAGCAGGCGCGTAATACCTTTGGGTTTATGCCTCAGGGTTATTGTGATCTATTGAGATTGTTTTTCTTACTAAAATATGGATTGGATCAAAATAATTTTTTTTTATCAAAGCCCCTCCCTAAATTTCTGAACAATCCCTTTAATGAATCCCTGATTGGATTGAAAGACAGTAGAGTGATATAGAGAAAGTTACCCTAATAAGATTTATACATTTCTTTTATGTTTTGTAAACAAGGAGAGGAGATACAGTTGAGCATACAAACTATACTATCCAGTCAACAGAAACAAAACTAGTTTCTTTTATCTGCAACATCCAACCAAGAATTCAGTGTGCTTTGCACCCTATCTTTTTGTGAATTTATTTTGAAATTTTATACATATATACTAGACTTCTAGGGCACTTTGCGCCAATCTTCTATTTCAATTTTTAACTGTGGCTTTATCTGTAGCATCTTCCTTTTGTTTGTTTTATCTGAAACGTCCTAACCAAGAATTCAGTGTGCTTTGCATCCTATCTTTTTGTGAATTTATTTTGAAAATTTATATAAAATAAAACTTTTAAACACAACTTTTTGAAATTTTGATCATTCATAAACTTTCCCTGGGGTCACGTCAGGTCCCACAAAAAATGTGGGCCCGATCGGTTTAACCGTTTTGACGTTTATTGGATACAAACAGACAGATAGACGACAAGCAAAGTATGTATATATACTGCTCAGAGCTGGGAACTTTTGTTATTGGCTTAATCTCAATATCCACCATAGGCACTTTTGTATTTCACGCAGAATGTTAATCCAATTTTAAACTGTCTCCACAATTGTAACTAATTACCTGCAGAAGATATGCTTCGCTGCAGTTTAAAATTGGAATCTTAGAAATCGATTTAATTAATCTGTTGATTAAAAAAGATCGATTTAAAGCATTGATCTCAATATCCACAATACAAAAGTTCCCAACTAAGGTAACGCACTGAAAAGTGTATTTTAATTTGTTTCCGTAAAATATTAGCATGTTTTTTATATTTACTTCTGTTATTTTGATTTATTTCCGTAAAATATCAACATGTTTTCATATTTAATTCTGTTATTTTGATTTATTTCCGTAAAATATCAACATGTTTTATTTAATTCTGTTATTTTGATTTGTTTCCGTAAAATATCAACATTTTTCATATTTAATTCTGTTATTTTGATCTATTTCCGTAAAATATAAAAAAATTTTCTTATTTAATTCCGTTGTTTTGATTTGTCATTCGCCTTTTCTTTTTTTATACCTTTTTTTACACGTCTCGTTTTGTTTACTCCGGAGTGGTTACAAAGGCGTAACTGTTTTAGTCTCGAACCCAAAGACTATTTTGTAAAATAGAAAATATGAAATATAAACGACGAAGTAAAACAAATTTTAAAGAAAAAGTTTATTACTTGGTTTTGTTAGTAGTTGAAAAATAAAATGATTTGTCAGTATTTATTTAAATTCTTTTATACCTTTCTTAACCACGTTCTTCTTACATAATCTTTTCTTTAACGAAAAGAAAACATTTTTCTCACTAAATTCCTAAAATGTGAATTTGTGTATATAGTTCTGTTTGTTTTTGTGTCCCAAGAAATATAGAGACCAGGAGCCATATCTCATGCGTCAAATCTGTGTACTGCAGTGGGAGAAGATCAAAACAAAGAATTCAGGGTCAGCGCATCATTTTTGAGAGATGAGGGCCCAGGGGGTGGAATAAAAATATATTGCCATTGTATTTTCCATATTGACCAGAAAGCCAATACTCATGTATTTGCTCTAACTTGATATCAAACTTGCTTTTTGTTGGACTGTAATATCACATCAGAGCTTTAGTCCTTTCCCTTCAACTTCTGTGGGGGGCACTGGGTTTGTTTACATTCCTCCCACAGTATATGCAGTACATAATATGCGTATATCTGAGTTGAGTGTTCCTTTATATAGTTCCTTGGTGTGTTCGATCATAAGTCATGAACTCCTGACCGATTCGTATCAAATTTTGATTATGGAACTCACTCGGTAAACCAACGGGAATGATCTTATAGCTTGGCTTAAAATTAAGTGGGTTGAATTTGATAGAGAAAATTTGGTTTGCAGGCAAAGCTGGGTTTCCAATCTAGTAAAGTAATAATCTCTGTTTGTTTGTTTGTTTGAATGTCCGATCATAACTCATAAACCCATTCACTGATTTGCCTCAAATTTTAATCTGGGAACTCAGTATAAACCACAGGTCGTTCTTGGCTTAGATTTAAAATTCTAAATAAAGGTTGACTTCAACAGAAAAAATGTATTCCAGGCAAAGCTGGGTTCCCAAGCTAGTATAATATATTTTGTGTAAAGAATATATAAACCTATAATATAATATATTTGTTGTATATTATGCAAGTAATTATATTTGTTTTCTACAGTGTTTTCAGCCGAACAATCATTAAGAGAAGATATATGATCATCGGCTAGAGAACATGCAAATATACAAATATATCATTTTATTCAAATATTTTTATTCTTCCATTATTAGATTTAGGATACAGAACACATGAAATAGGATACAGGATATAGGATATATAGGATATATAGGATACAGAGCACATGAAATAGGATACAGGATATAGGATACATAGGGAACAGGATAAAGAGAACAGGGCACATGACATATGATACAGAATGCAGGATACAGGATACATGGTACAGAATAAAGCCCAGGATACAAGTTACAGGATAGAGTACAGGATACAAGTTACAGGATACACTCCACAATACAACTTGTTAACCTTGCATTTATAGATTTAAAGCAAAGAATTAGTATTTTAAATAATTGTGCTGCCCTATTTATGGAAAAGTTGTATGGCAGTAAAAGTTTTTTTTTTGGATTTAATGAATTCGTTGTATTTTCTTTGATTCTATTGAAGATCTAAATTCATAAAACTAAAATAAGATGTTAATCTTGTAATCTAGAAGTTGGTTGTATTCTTCAACAAAGGATTTTATTCTAATAATAGGATTTAATAAAACCAAGAAATCCTGGCTTCTCTAATACAATTGTTTTGCTATGCTTAACTTACCCTTTGCATATTGAAACATAAACACTAAACAGTCATCAGACGATAAGAATTGCAAGAACCCAAGCTGAGGATCCAGGATGAATGGAAAGGATCTAAGATGAATGTAAAGGATCCAAGATGAATGGGAAGGCTCAACGATTAATGGAAAGGATTCTCAATGAATGGAAAGGATTCAAGATGAATGGAGAGGATCAAAGGTGATTGGAAAGGATCCATGAATGAATGGAAAGGATCCAAGCTGAATGGAAAGGATCCAAGATGAATGGAAAGGATCTAAGATGAATAGAAATGATCCAAGATGAATAGAAATGATCCAAGATGAAAGAAAAGAATTCAAGGTAAATGGAAAGTTGCCAAGATGACAAGATGAAGGAAAGGATCCAAGGTGATTGAAAAGGATCCAAGATGAATGGAAAGGATCTAAGGTGAAGGGAAAGGATCCAAGCTGAATGGAAAGGATCCAAGATGTATGGAAAGGATCCAAGGTTAATAGAAATAATCCAAGATGAATGAAAAGAATTCAAGGTAAATGGAAAGTTGCCAAGATGAAGGAAAGGATCCAAAGTGATTGGAAAGGATCCATGAATGAATGGAAAGGATCCAAGCTGAATGGAAAGGATCCAAGATGAAGGAAAGGATCCAAGGTGATTGGAAAGGATTCAAGATGAATGGAAAGGCTCAAAGATGAATGGAAAGGGTTGAATGGAAAGGATCCAAGATGAAGGAAAGGATCCAAGGTGATTGGAAAGGATTCAAGATGAATGGAAAGGCTCAAAGATGAATGGAAAGGGTTCAAGATGATTGGAAAGTATCCATGATGAATGGAGAGGATTCAAGATGAATGGAAAGGATTCAAGATGAATGGAAAGGGTTCAATATGAGTGGAAAGGATCCAGGATGAATGGAAAGGATCCAAGATGAAGGTCCCATGAGACCAATTCCCTTAAAACCGTCTAACTTGAAATATTTCATATATCCAATATTCAAAGATTAAACATATATTTAATCAGCAAAATATCTAGATGTAGATATACGCTCAGGTATAATATGGCTCAGGGAAATTAACCTAAAACATACAAAATCTCAAATTTTCTCAAATATTTTGTAAAATTAAATTATAATTTCCTGAAAGTTTAGTGACAAAAATTGAAACGAAATGTTAACAAATTATATAGGCTGATATAATGCTACATATTGTTGAAAAATAGAGTTTTGAATGCAAAAGGGAAAACCAGATCCTCTATAAAATATCTTTCCAAATACTTTGAATTAATTTTTGAAGATGAAAATATTTAAAAACTATAAATTCCCGCTGCAACCTTTGGAACGTATTATTCTTAGTTTTCGAATTGAAAATGTAGAATCATAGAATGATGATTGATGAATGAATGATGATTCATTTGGTGTACATGTCCCGTTCTGCTGTCTAGAGTCTGTACATGTCCCGTTCTACTGTCTAGAGTCTGTACATGTCCCGTTCTGCTGTCTAGAGTCTGTACATGTCCCGTTCTACTGTCTAGAGTCTGTACATGTCCCGTTCTACTGTCTAGAGTCTGTACATGTCCCGTTCTGTTGTCTAGAGTCTGTACATATCTCGTTCTACTGTCTAGAGTTTGTACATGTCCCGTTCTTCTGTCTAGAGTCTGTTTGCATACTATACAGCTAGCTTGCTCTATTTGCTTAAAATACGACTCGGTACTTGCAATGAAGCAGAGATTAAAATAGTATGCATAATACTGTACAATGTGCGCTAGCTCTTCAGTCCAGAACTTCAGATGGATCGGGAGTTTCAGTGATTGATACATTTTGCATTTTTATTTGAACCTTTTTACAATTGTGAGTGCAGTCACTGCATGTGAACCCATGGAAGAAGTGTAATTTAATGGTTCTTACTTGTAACACAGCTGTTATCGTCAACCAATCAGAAGCGAACAGCAGTATTTACTAGCAAGGAGAAATCATGCATTGTTCTCAAATAAGAGTGTTTGATAAATCGATCTTTATTCGACCAAGTCTTCAAATCATGAAAAGTTCAGATAATATTGAGCCCTCCCTCCTCTCCTGCAAAAATTCCTGTGTACGCCCCTGTTCTGTAAACATGCATTAAAATGTTATGTGCATAAGTTTCTTTATTGCTCATTTTTATTCCCTGGAAATTACTTTGAAGTCTTTATAGAATTCAAGTTCTGTGAAGCAGCAACTTTTATATTTTTATTGAAACTGTATAGGGATACATCACTACATGAATGCATGCTTTAACTTGAAAATAGTTGGTTTTACAGGGGATTTTCTTTTTTTCCGCATTTTCTTTACGTGTTTTTTAACAATTTAAAGGGATTGACTGGCTATGTAAGGTAGTTGAACTGAGTATGCAATGTTGTGGAAAGCTTCTTTATGATTCATTTGAGACATATAACACTTTTTAAAGATCTGTAAATCCTTAGTTTGAGCGCAAATTCGACGTTCAAAACTGCTACTTTGGGGGTGGATACGNACGTCATGTATAGGAACATGTTTAGAAAATAAAAATTAATCTTATCATCGAAAATAAGAAATCTTGTTCAATTATTAGTTTCTATTTTCTCATTATTCACAAAAATTTTCTGCAGATTTTCTAGAATTATTATTGAAAAGACGACATTTGAAGAATTTGAAGAGATCTGCGAATAAATTCAAAGAAAATAAGAAATTCAATAAAATGATGAAAACGAAATAATCGATTTTAGCATTGATTTATTGACAAATTTCTTTTGAGAAATATGTTCCTAACCATCTAATTAATGAATTTTCCAGGTTTTTTAAAAAACAAATTTTATTGATACATGCATTTAATGCAGAATGTTTAACTGCGTTCAATTAGCTGCATAACCCCCCAGGAGGGTTAATATGCAGTTTCGATAGCTGACCAGGCAATTTGCAGTATTAAAATCTCAGCTCTTGTGTTTCTACATTTATTCCAGTTGTGTTTGATTTCCACTAAATAAACTTGAAAGGAATTGAGTCTTTGCCACAAAATCTTGTTTTCTAGTCTCAATATCTGTGCAACACAATGTCGTAGACCTTAGATATGTCAAACTTTGAATGCTGTTAGATCCAATAATATAAGTTTGAGATATCAAAGGTTGCATCATCAGGTTCCAAAGATAAAGAAATTAAAAAAATTGAATTTGTAGCAAAGACTTAAATCCTTTGTCATCTCTGCAGGTTTATTGCTGACATTGTTGTAATACGAACTTCACTTTATCAGCATTGGGTTACATTTATCTGCAGTAATTTAGAAGGAAAATTAAAAGACCTCCTAGCCCTAATTGCATTCATATAGGTTGAAAGTGATTTAGATGTACCCCCTAGGAAAGGAACACCTATATATATATCTGCTCGTGAAGTAGAATAAGGTTGGATTTTAGGAGGTAGAATTTTTTTTTTAAGAAGAAAACCCGCTAAGGCATGCTGTATCATTGCTTTAAAACACGGGTAGTGTGTCTTTAAATCAGCTGCAGAACAGGGCCCTTCCAGAAATGGCTCCGATCGCTAAGTTGAGTGGGTGCAAATTAGCATTAGACATATTGGCTCTTTCTTAGATTTCCTTCTTTTTATTTTTCTTCTTTATTTTTGTAGATTCCTATTTCTTGACCTAGTACCCTGGCCGTAGATATTGTATTAATAAGATAAGAGGGTTAACTAATCCAACATGGGGTTCATGGCCGCTTGGCCTTCCCTCCCTCCAATGTGTAAGGCCCTTCACAGATCCAACATATACAAAGTGCAGAGAGCAGTCTAGAAGGTCTGATCAGCATGCCGACCTATAGGCATAACCAAAGAGAATAGAATATATATTAGAGGGGAATTTACTAGAAAAAAGTGTAAAACGGCCATTTTGTTATACTGTTTCCATACTGCAGGTGTACTTCACACATTTTGGGCCCTGGAATATTATTTCATAGANTTTATAAAGTTTATTTAACAGCTTTAAAAAATTCGAAATTGAAATGGATAGTCTAGGGAACATACTGTATTAATGTACTCTACTGCATGTAATTTGTGAACATTTACATGATTTGTACACTTTGAACTCCCTTTTAGGCTGAAAGGAACTGAAAAAATTCATACCGAGAGATTCACTAAATTCCCCTCTAATATATATTCTATTCTCTATGAGCATAACTGATTCTCTTTATACATATATGTACTTTGCTTTTCTGTTTGTTTGTTTTTGAGACCCTCACATGACCCCAAGGATGGTTTATTGATGGGTGGAATTAAAAAATTTGCCCCAACAAAATCTCGATGTTTCAAAATCCACGAAAAAATCGATAAATCCTCGAAATTGTTTTGATATCGTTTAATTTAAGAAGAGAAAATGTCACAGATAAAGTTAAAATCAAAGATGGGCGACATAAAACCTAGTTTAATATAAAATAGTATAGAGGACGTGAGTCAGACTCTAAATAACAACGCATAAATAACTTCCAGTATATATATTTCTTATAACTTATTACTAGAGGGTTCAGAACTTGATATAGTCTAAATCTGAATTGAAATCTATATCGATCGGTACCAGATCAGATACCAATCTTACTTTTATTTTCAATTTGACATTCTCATACCAATTGAATTGATTTGAGTTTTTTAAACACAGGATTTTCCCGGTCCAAATTAACAAGATTTCTATCTTTTGCATTATGACATAAACATCACGCAAAAATGAGACTGACGATCGATATAAAAAGAATTGTGTATTTGTCTCAAACTCAAATAGTATTATTCCTATTTTGCTACCTGATGGTGGAACGTGGTAGTCTTTGATCAAACTTAAATTATTTGATTTAACAGAAATATCTAAGGTCTAAACGATATTGAGTTACAAAGACAAAGGGATTAGAAAATCAGAGTTTGTGGCAAAGACTCAATTCCTATAATTCTGATTTATCCTTCCACCGTTTTCATATTTCGTGGAAACTCTTTTTTAAAATGTATTTTTATCTTTATCAAGACAATTATCTATAATTGTTTTTTTAATTGTATCCACAAAAATTATTGTAATTTGTATTATTGCTATGTTTGTATTTACAAAGAAGAAAGAAAAAATACGATTCTTTGTTCTAATTTATTTGATCATGATAATTCATTCGGGTATTAATTTATTTTGTAATTGAGATAAAACCATGCGAACATTATGGGGGACTTAATATATCAGTTTCCCGGTTTTTCTTCTTGTTTTTTTCGAGGATTTATATATTTTATCCTCTCTCTCCTTCTCTCTCTCTCTTAGGACCGGGTTCTGTAAGTTCTCAGTAGTTCCTCTCAACACTTAGACAGGACCTCATGTAGCCCAGCTTCAGGTTTAATCTCCCCCTTGTGCGCTTCTTGTCCTTCAAATGTGGATTAGTAAGTTTCCGATAAACCCTTGTTACTAGCTTGGGAACCCAGCGTTGTCTAGAAACTTTAAGTTTAAGTTAAAACATTCCCGTGGTTCTACCGAGTTTCCAAATCAAAATCTATGCAAATCGGTCGAGGGGTTCATGAGTTTTAATCGGACGAACGTGCGAACAAACAAACAAACGGAGATTAACACTTTTTATATTAATATGATACAAAGAATTAAAAAACAAGTTCAAGAATTCAACAACCTTTGTTTTCTAAAAGGGAAAATCTAACGAAACTTAATTTTAGTGTCCTAAAGCTTATTTCTAAGTCCCTCGTCAAATAAAACAGAATATTTTATTATCATTAAGTAAACTAAACAAAAAGCTGTATAATGTTTTATGGAGTTTAAAAGAATAATTTTCATACTTTAGTACCAATTTTTAAAGCAAAAGACATCTCATGTTAAAAAAAATCGATTTAAAAATTTACGAAAAATGTTAGAAATTATTTATATCAATCTTTTTTAAAAACGAGTTCATTCAAAGACAAGAACATGCAAAATTGCAATGTGAAAACAATTTAACCCAATTGAAAGTTTTGGACCTTTAGTAATTTAAAGCATTTTTTTGTGAACACTTTTTAATTGCATAGGGTAGGGGAGCGTTAAAAAGGCCGTGTTTAAAAAAATTTAAAATAGCCCATAACTTTTTAAAGTGATTAGCTACAGATCTTAAAACTACATTTTAAAAAGTCTTTGAAAAATGGATGTAGAAACATGTATCACATCATTATATTTGTCTAAAACAAAAATATTTATCTTTTACATTTTTCAGACCTTTTTTAACATTTTTTTTAACCTCTCTCGCACCCAAACTGTTAAGAACAGTGGNTCACCGTGAAATTTTTATACTTTTAATAATGAATAGAAATTTTTTAACATTTGTTTACCCTTTTTTTTGCATTTTTGGGTCCCCAGCACCCAAACTGTTAAAGTTATTGGTCCAATACTTATTCTCAAAGATATTTTTCTAGGGAAGGGGGGGGGTCGTGGGACACCCCCCAGGCTGTACATAGATTCAGACCCCCAGCCTTTATAGGGTTAAATGGTTTTATCGTGAATCAGGCATTCCACTCTATGTTGATGAAGGGTAACTTGAAACTATGCTTACAGTGTCTTTAAATTTAGATTTTGTTTTCAGGATGACAGTCTGGAGATGATACTAAACCAGTTTATAGAAACAAACACAGCAAACCAATAATAACTGCCAATGTTCAGCCCCCCCCCCCCATCCCATTCCTTGAATAAGGCGTTAGAAGCGAGGAATGGAGATATAGCATGTTACCAGTAAAATTCCTACATTTCTGCTTAAACAATCTTGTAATGAACAAAACCTTTTTTATATGGACTGTGGCCGAATTTAAAGAATTTGAGCCAGTCCTAAATTTAAGCCGGGGCTCAAATATGGCTGGTTCCACTTAAAATTGTATCAGATTTTTCAAAATAAGCCGGCGCTCAATTGAAACTATTTTTTTGGTGGATTTGAGACTCGGCTCAAATTAATTTTATTTGGACTCAGTATTAGCGTAATTTTTATGTGACATTTTACGAATAGGACCAGGCAAATCCTGATTCTCAACTATATGAATTATTATATGAATTATTTAAAAACAACAATATTCCACATTATTGATGAGAAAATTTGTTTTAAGGGTACCCTTATGAATTGGGTATTGCAATCTGTGCGTAGAGGAATCCTAGAAATTAAGTTTACAGTCTTATAAAAAATGGAATAAATGCTTAGAATACTTTCCTAAAACCTCGTGAGCTAACAGGATAAATTCAAAATTTTATTTTTTTTACAATATAAATAAACAATATGTCTGACAATGAAATAAGCCAATGCACAAAACTACAATGAAATTTATTTTTAAAATGAATAGAGAAGGTAGACCACGTTTTGACAATTTATGACAAAAAGCTCTTTCTGCCACAGTGATCCACAAGTTGCAAGCCCAGCAAAAATCGAGTAAAACTCGACTTTTGCCTTCCAGAAGTGGAGTTTTAATCGAGTTTAAAAGTGGATTCTTCACTTGCAATGGTTGTGCCATATCTGGATGAAAACTCAAGCAAAAATCGATTAGGATCATGCCAATCATTTCTCATAAACACTAAAGCTAAAAATGGGTGTGTTAAGGTTCTCAAATGTAAATGTAAAATCGTAAAAGAAAAATTATGACTGAAATAAAGTCTGACCGGATTTTGAATTATAAAGAATTATGTAGTGTATTTTATTGTAATATATAAAGTCATTTGTTAAAGTTCTGGTATAATTGTTATTTATTATTAAACAAAACAGCAAAATAATGCCAACATTTTTTGCGAAATATATTGATAAGAAAATACTATACTTCTATATGTGCAGTGATAGAGTGGGGTTAAGATGTGTTTATACTGTTTACAAACTATTTAAAGTTTCAATTCTTTGTTCTTTAAAGTTTAATTAAATTAAATTAAACATATTATAAGTTTTAAAACTATAACTGGGGGTTTCTCCATTTATTTTATGAAACACTAGCTTGGGAACCAAGTGCTGCCAAGGTTACTAATTATAGTTACTCCCGGCGTTTACCCGCACATGAACGATTTTATAGGGAAACTAAATTTTCGCTGTTAAAGTCGACCCACTCATCTTAGAATCTTGAAACCATCGTGGGCCTTTCGAGTTTCCAAGTAAAAATCTGAGACAAATCGGTCCCGGGGTTCCTAAGTTTTGATCGGAGTGAAATGGGTCTAATTAAAATTGCACAATTGTTGTGTCTCATGTTAATTGGAATATTTAAAAACATTTTAACTTTAAAGTCGTCTTCCGATTCTGGTTCTCATGTAAATATTTGTTAAAACAATTGCAAATTAAAATATTTCTAAATCAATATTCCGAAGCATTTGTTGCTTATATATTACAGCTAGAGAAAAACAGTTTTGAAAAACAACTTTTTACAGTTTTTTTTTAAGGGGACAGTTAAAGAAAACGAAAGAAACAACAGTTTAAAAACAACAGTTTTCAAGAAAATAACTTCCAGTTTTAAAAAAAGCATGAAACCGTGATATGAATTTACAAAAATTAACAATTAACCAGACATTTTTTTTTAGAAAACGACGATATTTTTCATTTTGAATTATGGTTTTGTGGTATTGTTTTTGTGATTGCCCTAAATCATGGCTTCAGTAAACTATGTCAATAAAATGCAGAAAAAGCCGATATCAGAATTATTGGAATTGATTGATTAATTGATTTTCCCAGTAAAAAGATATCTTGGCTTAAAAGAACATATATTTCTTATTCACAGCTTTTTCACTCAAACAGGGTCACGTGTTCATCAACAAAGAAATCTAGTTTTTGTTTACTACAGTCTTTTTTTAACGTTACCAAATCAATGTTAATTTCATAATAATAATTTTTGTCACAAACTCTACTTTTCGAATCTCTATATCTTTGCTAACCAATGTCGTTGACCTTTGATATTTCAAACTATGAATTCTGTTAGACCAAATAATCTAAGTTTGAAATATCAAAGATTTACGACATCAGATTGTAAAGATGTAGGGATTAGACAATCTGAGTTTGTGACAAAAACTCAGTTCCTTCAGTTTTCTCCACCAACTCAAATGTTCTAATTCTTAAATCTTTTCAAACCTAAGAAATATCTAAGGTCTACGTAGGGTTGGGCAAAGTTCCGTTAACGGAACGGAGGTTTTCGAAAATTAACGGGAGAGCCCGTTAACGAACAGCAAAAGCCATTAATATCTTCAAGACATTGATTAGCCTTTTTTTTTAATGGAAAGTAAAATTCTAATTAGCAAAGCTAAAAAGTGAAAGTTAGGAAGGTATAGATCTAATATTTTTTCAGATAATGCGGGACAGAAAGCTGAACTAGAAATTATTACAATGGTGGTTTCAGTCTCTGCTTGTTTATCACATTGATTACAGATTATATAAATTGTATTCTTGTAAATTCTATAATTTGATATCTCATAGATTACTTATTTTTAGATTGTATTTTTGTTAATTGTAAAAAGGGGTTATCCCATAGATTACAGATTTTTTAGATTGTATTTTTGTTAATTGTAAAAAGGGGTTATCTCATAGATTACATATTTTTTAGATTGTATTTTTGTTTATTGTAAAAAGGGGTTATCTCATAGATTACATATTGTTTAGATTGTATCTTTGTTTATTGTAAAAAGGGGTTATCTCATAGATTACATATTTTTAGATTGTGTCTTTGTTAATTGTAAAAAGGGGTTATCCCATAGATTACAGATACATGATTGTATTCGTATATATTGTATAGTTTGATTATCTCATAGATTCCAGAATATACAGATTGTTTTCATATTGTATATAAATTGTTAATCAGCTCATAGATTAAATACTAAACAGATTGAATTCTTGTTTTTTTTTGGAGAAGTTCTTTATCTCATAGATTACATACTAAACAGATTGAATTCTTGTTTTTTTTTGGAGAAGTTCTTTATCTCATAGATTAAATACTAAACAGATTGTATTCTTGTTTTTTTTAAGAAGTCCTTTATCTCATATATTTCATAATAAGATACTAAAGATATACACGTTTAAAGGTTTACCTTCAATAGAATAAGTGTCTATAGAGAGGGACCGTCCCTTTCCGCTCGAATTCTGAACGAAAAATCGGCTTTTTCTCCGGCCACAGTTGTCTTTGAAAAGAAAGACTAATAATACCAATCAACAGCGAATACGCTGTTTAGTTTACCCTGAAATTACCCAAATAAGTGAACGGTCCCTTTAAAGGTTATCACTTTTAATATTCTATTTTTATAACGACAAATTTTATCCCACCCTGTATGATTACCCGTGACCTAGATATTACAGTGATAAATATACATTCATGAGTTTACTTTGTGAGTAATCAGAATTCAGAACACAGTGTAATCAAGTTGGGTTTAGTTCTAGCTCCAGTAGTGCGATACAAGTATTTATATAAATATATATATTACAAGGCTGTCAGGGCGCTTCGTGTCCATCTTCTATTTCAACTTTTAATTATTACTTTAACTGTAAACACCCTAGAGCAATTACAAAAAAGTTCGCATATTTAATCATATTTTTTTCAAGAATTTTCAAAGTTTTATAAAAGTTGGCATTTTTAGAGACAAAATTTTGAAATTTTGATCACTCATGAATCTTCCCTTGAATCATGTGAGGTCCCTTAAAAAATTTGGGCCCGAGCTGTTTGGCTATTTTAACGTTTATCGGTTACACACAAACAGACAGCCAAGCAAGTCTATATTTTCGAACATATATATATAGTTATATATGATATGTATATATGTAGAAGAGGGAGAAAATCTACAGAATTGATTAAAAAACTGTTTAAAAGTTTCCCATTAAACATGCGGGTGCCCCCCCCCCCCCCGAGGCTTTTTAGGGTTAAATTTGTTTGTGGATATTATTTTGGGATTTGGTCTAATTTTACAATTTTAGACAAATGAATAAATCATAAAAATGAAATTAATTTTGATCAGGGGCTTTGGAATTCTCAGGAAATCATCTTAATAAAAATATTTAATTAGAACATTTTTATCAAAAAACCTTTTGACTAAACTTTTCTAAAATTTTCTCGAAATAGCGTGATTCAAAATGCTTTGCAAATAGACCATACTGGCTAGGGTCAAAGTTCAGGAATAATTTTTCTTTTAAAACATTAATTTCAGACATTTTTACTTAAACGGTAGTCTTGCTCTGACTGTTATTGTTCTTCAAATATATGATTATGTACTAAAGTGTAAATTATTCCAACTGTAAGACGACCTTCTCTGTCATTTCTATAACTCAGAACCTTTCAAGATATAAAAATTGGATGATGTTAACTCTGTTCTGAGCCTCTGCTATGCAGACACGAGCCTTCCAGATTTGCTAGGCAGACCGAGCCTCCACTATGCAGACCGAGCCTCCACTATACAGACCAAGCCTCCGCTATGCAGTGAACGAGCCTCCTTCATACAGAACAGATTATTTTTAAATCTTGGTTTTTTATGTATAATGAAAAATGTTACCAATTTTTTACACGAAAAGAAAAATATTTAGAGAAAAAAAATTGCATTAAATTTCATTTAATCTTTTATAATCTTTGATTTAAGCAATACCATTTTTTGTAGTTCAAATTAAATCTAGAAAATTTGTATAATTTGTATAAGTTTTAGTATAAACCTTATAAACCACTTATTGAGTCCATTTATGTTTTTAATCAAGATAATCTATAAATAAATCTAATCTTTAGTAAAATTCTTAGGCCACTACGTCAAAAAAATAGTTAACATTTTTTATTACACATAAAAACCAAGATTTAAAAAAAGCTATNAGGCTTGGTCTGCATAGTGGAGGCTCGGTCTGCATAGTGGAGGCTCGGTCTGCCTATAAAATCTGGGAGGCTCACGTGTCAATATAGCAGAGGCTCATGGCGTCCGTGGGTTCCCTCCCTTGTTCTGATTGGGCTATCTTTGTCTGATATAGATTGGGTGGGGAGGGATATGATTTATTTGCTTTAAAAATTGAGATATTGGAGTTTGATACAAGTCCCTAGTTCAACTGTTAAAGGCCTGCTTATTAAAATTTAAAAAATACCACTTACTTCAATGGTTAGGGTGCAAGGGAAAATTTTAAAACATTTAAAAAAAGACATCAGAAAAATGTTGAAAAAAAGTTACTTTTACCTTTGACCAATATTAACAGGCTAAAACCCTTCTACAGACATTCTTTACAAATAAAAAAATAATTGAACCAATTAATTTGAACATCAATTAAAAGTTCAAAGAAACAGTACGGGCAAGTTTTATGAAACCAGCTAAATTCTTGAAAACTGTTCTTGAGATTAATATTTCGCATTTTTACTAAATTTTAAGAAAAAATAAAACATTTAAAAAGATGATATTATTTTACAAGTGCATTGCTTGTAAACATGTGTACTGCTGAAGGTGAAGTTACAACACTGCAAAAAATGATCAGTATGGCAAAACAAAAACAGGTCAGAATTTAGCTTAGTTTTCTTTTGCAATGAAAATCGTAATGGATTCCGATTAAGAAAAGAAAACTCCAGAACCTTCAACAAAAATGAATAATCAATCTGGATTATTATTTAGAGGCGGTTTTAATTTCAAAACTTGTCAAAATTCAGTCTTTTTACTACAGAACCAGAAAACTGAGAAATAGGAAAACGACACTAAAGCAATATCTAATGTGTATTTGATATTGTTTAAAAGTAAATAGTTTTAACGTGACCTAATCACTAAGTGAAGTATGGTTCGAACAACATGCTGTGTACAATTGCTGTTTCTCATGTTCATTGTACCGTTTTATTAGGGTGAAGAATCTTCAAGTTTTGTTGAAAAAATTCTCCAATTGGAAAGAGAAGGGAAGAATCAAAATGTCGACGCCAGAGATAAATCCGCGAATGCAATCTTTGCAGCAAAAGATGCTCAAAATTCTGGTGACAAAAAAGTGGAAACTTTGCAAAAAATACTTCAGCAGCAAGGTTAATAATAATATGTAAAACAAAACTGATCTACCAGCTGTATCGCTGAATTGAACCTACACTTGTTTTTTGTAAATTCCAATTACAGCTGTTTTTGTGAATTGAGTCTTTACATTTATGTTTGTAACTTGCACAGTGCACATGCATGTAAATTCAACATTTAGCTATTTTGTAATTACACTGACAGCTGTTTTTGTGAATTAAACCTAGCTGAAACCGCTGTTTTTTGTCTATTGAACTTACAGCTGTTTTTTGTAATTTGTTTTAACTGAATTGCTTTTGTTAACTGTTCTTACAGAATTGTTTTCTAATTTTTTTTCCAGAATTTATTTTGTAATCTTTTCTTTCAAAATGCTTTTGGTACATTAATCTTGCTAAGTTGTTTTAGTAAATTTTTCTTGCAGAATGGTTTGTAAATTGTTTTTGCATAATTTTTTTAAATTTTTTTTTGCAGATTTGATTTTGTAAACTTTTCTTTCAAAATGGTTTTTGTAAATTGTTTTTGTGAGTTTGTTTTTGTTAACTGTTATTGCAGAATTGTTTTTGAAAATTCTTTTTAAAGAATTGGTTTTGTAAATTGTTCTTGCAGAATGGTTTTTGATTGAACTTACAGCTGTTTACATGCAATAATAGAGTTTAAAGAAATTAATCATTTACGAATATTTTTGCCAGGGAGCTATGGGCGTGCTCAAAAACCAATCAGGTATCAAGATCTTTCTTGTAAACGTACAATTTGATTACATAATTTTCGGATACTCTGTTTTTTAACAAATAATGACAATATCGATGATAGTAATGAATATAATAATAGTAACGATTTATAATCACAAAAAAAATCAATGATAATAATTATAATAATAATAATTATACCCAGGTTTCCTGATGAGTCGTCTGCTAAAGAGTTGTTTATCAGATCAGATGCTTCAGAGGGCTCTATACCACTCAGGGAAGATCAAAGCAAAAATAAATTTTCGAAATTATAAGACGGACATAAAATAAGGGTTTAAAACGTATTTCTTAAAACCTAACTAAAGAAATAATATCTGTAGAAATGGATTTTTGCTTTGATATTTGCTGATGTATGACAGTTTGAACCCTGAGTCGGAATCAAGAATATCAAACCTGCATTATCATATTCTCTCTAGCGATCAGGAACCATTGATCACTGGACCCGGATCATTACAAGGACACAACCTTGGACACGGACAGTTCCAGGGACCCAACCTTGGACAAGGACAGTTCCAGGGACCCAACCTTGGACAAGGACAGTTCCAGGGACCCAACCTTGGACAAGGACAGTTCCAGGGACCAAATCCTGGACAAGGACAGTTCCAGGGACCTAATCAAGGACCTGGACAGTTCCAGGGACTTGACCAGGCACCAGGACTATTCCAGGGACCAAATTCTGGACCTCACCAGGGACTTAACGGAAATAGTCAAAATCAGGGATTTATCCCTAATCCCTCTTTTGGACTGGATCCAACTCTGGGACTCAACTCTGAAATTGGATTAAATCCGAACCAAGGTTTTAACTATGAAAACGGATTAAATCCAAATCAAGGATTTAACTTTGGGAATAGGGTTGAGCCTAATCCTGTGTATGATACTGAATTCTTCAGCTATGATGAATTGAATGTAGAGAGTGGATCAAAACCCATTAGACAGGTTATTATAAACTTGCAGATATTATTCATTTAAAGGGATTGTAAGCAAAACTCACGGGACCTTCCGACCATACAAAATGTTGATGCCCAATCTAAAACTTCAACCTTTAAAAGCTTTGTCTGATTAAGTATGAATAAGAAATTCATGTTGTTTTGATTAAATTGTTTAATTTTATGTGTGGTTTCTCTACAAATAAACACTGCCAGTCAGATTAACGTTTCAAGGGTACAGACCCCGGACTAACTAGAGAGAGAACATTCGGTTTCTTTTATTTGAAATCAAACGTATTTTGGTCTATAATTCAACAACCTTTAATATGACCACATCTATCAAAAGAAAAAAAATGTAACCTAATAACTAAAAAATATTAAGGGTATATTTGCCAAAATATAGTGAAATACAAAGAAAAATTCTGTGACCCCGGGATCAAGAATCATTCACTGGATATCTTGTTGTGTTTAGAAGATATGGGCATCTTGTCGTGTTTAGAGATGGGCATCTTGTTGTGTTTAGAGATGGGCATCTTGTTGTGTTAAGAGATGGACATCTTGTTGTGTTGTGTTTAGAGATGGGCATCTTGTTGTGTTTAGAGATGGTCAACGCGCCCATTTCTAGTTGCGTTGGCCGGTCGTGCTAACATTGATAGCTAAAATTGAGAGAACAAGCTTGTATCTCTTATAAAAGTAAAAATCAATATATAGCGTTGTAAATTGGCCAAAATGATTTGATCAATGAAAATTTATTTGAAATTTAAAGTAAAGTGTCACAACGGTAATTGTTTTCATACTATTAAAGTTTGGAGTCCAAATTGCGCTAAATAAAAAAATGCTATTTTATATCTATATTGTGACAGAAAATTTCAGATAATGAATCTCAATGGCTGCAGTTATGAATGCATAAAATTAAATTCTAATTTAATGATTTTTAGATTAATTGTTTCACCGGGAGAAGATTATACAATTCAGTTTGAACTAGGTAATTTCATCTAGAGTAAACACATTAAAGAATATCAAAGACGACCTTGGATATGTTTGGTTCAATATCTCAAACTTTCCTTTAAAAGTAAACATTTTTTGCATTTTTTTAAACATTTAAAAAAAATCAAGGTTTCTCTCTCTTGTAAAAATCCAAAAATTTTTAATTATTAGTTTAAAAGTTTGATTTATTTTGCATACAGTGGTAGGTAGGCGATTATATCAATACAATAAAGGCGACTTTTTATTTAAGTAAGTTTGGGAGAAGTTTGTTATTGACATTTTTGCTTGACTTCTATGCTTATGTGTATCCATGATGTTTAACAGCTTGAAATAAAAAAATTGAAATCAAAAGTCGTCTTTTCGTATTGATATATGCGTCGACGACTGTATTTATTTGCTCTAATTATTTGATGCAGAGGTTCGAGGGGTCGGAGGAGAATATCGACTAGGTGTAGTAGATCGAGGACTAGGTGTTGTAGATCAGGTTCAACCTACTCTGGGTAGGTCTGGGAGTACTTCAAACAAAACCAGAGGTACTTTAAGTTAAACTAGGAGTGGTTATGACGTAGATATGGGCTTATGGGCAAACCTTAGAAAACGAAACAATTTCTATATAACTACAGAAAATCTACTAAAATTGGACTCCTTCCTCCTCACAATTTCATTTAAGTATGGTATGAAAATAAACGACACTTTTCCAAACTTTAAATATCAATCTTATTTCAAATTTAAAAAAGAATTTAATTGAATTTGCAAAGAAAAGACTAAAAAGATTGAAAATAGTAAAAGGTATGATCAAACATTTTTGAGTCGAACCTATATCTTTTTTCACAACCCTTAAAGCCTATTTTATTTTTTCAACATAAAAATTAAATCTATAATTTCCATTTCTAAAAGTTGTTAGTTCATCGTCGGAAAAAAACTTAAGGTTACCTTTCCTTTCATTTGCCCTTTTTTTTAATCGGGGGGAAAAATTCCCACAACCTCTATTTTTGGATTTTTTAAAACATTTTCTCCTGAAACACTTAATTTTTAATGTTTTTGTTATTTATCATAAATAAATAATTACTTATTAACTTACTTACTAGTTTTCACTTTTTACATACAAAAGGCTTAAAAATCTGAGTTGTTTATCATATTTTAAAAACCAAAATGAAAAATTAAAACGATATATTAAAGGGACTGTAGGCGTATTTTCAAGTGACCCTCATATATGCACAAAAGGCAATGCCCGATTTACAATGGTACCCTTGAAACTTTTATCTGATCAATAAAGTGTAAGATGTTGTCGGTTGTCTAGTATTAAAATAATTTCTTTCTAATAATTCCTTTATGTTTTCCTAAAGTAGAAAGTAGAGCATTGCCATCTCAATGCACAGAGGGTCACTTAACCCTATAAAGGGGGTCAGGGGGGGCGTTTGGCGCCCTCTTGACCCATTTGATAGGGTTAAAATTACGCGTACAGTCACTTTAAACATTTTGCTCAAAGGCATAAAGAAAGAGTGTAAAGAATACAATTATTACAGAAATATGACATGCTTGTGCTTCCTCTGAAAAGTGAAAAATATAAAAACTTTAAACTTTAGAAACGAATAAGACAATATATCCATCTTTAGCTGTGAGTGGTGACACTACAGCAGAGAACAAGGAGAATGGTTTCGAAGAGCCCACTTGGATTAGAGGTAATTATAAATCTTTATTAAAGGGACCGTTCACTTGGATTAGAGGCAATTATAAATCTTTATTAAAGGGACCGTTCACTTGGATTAGAAGTAATTATAGATCTTGATTAAAGGGACTGTTCATTTTGATTAGAGGTAATTATAGATCTTTATTAAAGGGACCATTATTGTGACTCCAAATAAAGTTATATTTCAATCTGAGCAGCAATAAATTAGGTTTATTTGTTTAAAAAATAAAAATTTATATTATTTTCCTTTTCATGTCTGCAAGTCACAGAGACATTACAGTTCAAAATTATTATCAACTAGCTGAAGGGCCCGGCGTTGCCTGTGGAAAAAAATGAAGAAAAAAATATTTTGAAACAAAAATTTCGATTTTTTTAGCCTTTGACAATCCCGGCCACCAATGAGTGTCTAAAATTTAGCCCAATCGGTCCAGCCGTTTGGCCGGCTGTACGCAACATATATATATATATAAACGATTGTCTTGTTTTATTATACAGATTTTAAAATAGGAATACCTGTATATTTATCCCTATCACAGTTATCTGGTCTAATGAAGCTTGTACCCTGTAATTTAAAAAAGGGTCCTCTTGGAATTCAGTCGACATTTCCAATCCTATGATAAACTTTACACTAGTTAACAATTAGATTTCTCGTATATAATCAATTATGTATCTACAGTGATACGGCCATACAATTGAGCAGGAATTTTAGAGCGTACCGTTGAATGAACCTTCCGAGTTTCCTTTAGAGGGTTTATTATAATATTTGATATTTTCCACAGCATGGTCTATTGTGTACAAGTACTGTACACGACCAATCAGGAGACATCTGCATATTCAGGGATCCCATGAATAGGAAATGCAAAATCTATAAAATAGACAATATTCATAAACGTTATGTTTTATGTTTAAAATTGGAGTATTTCTTTAAAAGTTGTAAAACTTAACCCTTGAATGCAACAAATGGCCGTTAGATGTCAGTCAAAAAACATTACATGGAACCGTAGTATGGCGTGCCGGGACACTATAGGCCTGCTCAGCCTATCCAGGTTGAGTGTATGAGCAGTCTGTCTAGTCTGTGGTTTACCCATTTGCGTAGAATTTAATTTAAGAAATAAGAAAAACAAAGAGAATGTAAAGAAACCACATGAAATAATATTTCTTAAGAACAATATTGGTAGACTTGATTTGGACATTTAAAATAGTTCTAAACATTGTTTAGGTCGGATGATCTTTCCTGGAGAAACATCTTTCCTGGAAAAGGTTGAACCGAATATTGTTGAGCTGAAACCCCGTGAAAAAAAGACATTCGCCATCTTTGTAAGCTTTTTTATTTAGAAAACAAAGCTCATAAATATTTACTATTTAGCTAATTTGTTAGACCAAATGGGTTAAAATTTGTTGAGGGAACCCACCACGCTTGTATAATGTCGATTCAATTAGAACCTGATCCAATCAGGGTTTAGCCATGTCTATTCTGAACCAATTTATATTCAAAACAAATGCGCTTACATTACACTATATGAAATAATAACCCCGGTCAGAATTTAAAGAATTTGAGTCGCGGCTCGAATATGGTTGGTTCCTCTTAAAATTCAATGTTTCAAGATTTAAGCTCGAAACCGGTTTTTGGCGGATTTGAGA